>NC_056735.1:582226255-582373755 GCF_019279795.1 Protopterus annectens
AATTAGGTGCATTATTTGCTGAGGAAACTAGTGTCACCTCCCAGCTTTATCCATAAAGTGCAGGCATCTATTACTATTTAGCTTATTGTTTTCACTATTTGTATCTGTGTCTTGGTCTTGTTATTTTAACTTATTTAAAATAATACAATATATCTGAAATGCATGTATTAATCCTGACAGCTTATTATTTTATTGGGGGCTTTGTTTTAACTTGAGTAGTTTTCTAATTCATGGATTTTTAACAATGTATTACATGTTTTCATTTACTTAAATTATTATAAATTTACAGAAATGTGTGTTGAAGTCAGCAGTTTATTTTCTTTGCAAAAACTGGTTTCATTCCCAGTCTATTCATGCACAGATGAGTTGAATGGGGGATTAGGGAATGTCAAAACTATGCTTATTTAAAGGCTTGGACTGAAAATTATGGTAATGTTGTCTAACAGAGGTCAAAAGCAATTTTTATCTAAGAAATGCATTTTTTTCTCAAACAATAAATACTGTGGGTTATGATTTTGCTTCTTGTTTTTGTTTTTCTATCCCTTGCTTGACATAATAGGCGTTCATGTAATCCAATATGGACCTCGATGGCTTTTGTTGACATAGACATCTCACTATTACATGATGTTTGCTGGAGTTTGAGATACCTTCCCCAAGTCCAAACTAATTGGATTTAACTATGTTAAAGATGGTAACTAATTATTCTTGATGATACATCCTTCAAGTTAAAGATCTAAATTGTAAGATATGGTGGCAAGAAGTTACATTCTTCTATCTTTATGGTTTTAAGATGGTTAAATCTTAGACGTTCTAGATGCATTACTAAATGACAATGCTATTTAGATTTTTTTATCACTGGTGGATCATCTTTATGTTCTGATAAAACAAGATGTTCATTTGCATGTCTGTGTTCTTCATGTGAAAGATATTTCTAATGAGAAGTGGGTTTTTAGCATTACTGGTACCCAGTCATTCATTTTGCTGTGGTTAAAGCCTTGAAAGTGTTCTGTGATTGTCTTGAAGTGGCATTTGTGGCATTTATTCATAAGAAAAAACACATACATCTGTACCTAGGGGTGTTGTCTTCAAGTAATCAGGAAACCATATTTTCAATAACCAGCACTGATTCTACATAAAGAAAAGCACAATTAATATTTTCCCTGCACTAACTTATTCTCCAAAACCTGGACAAGGGCACCTTACAAGACATATCTTTATTATCTGCCAATAGCATTTGGTATTTTAACTGTCATCTCGTGAAAGACTCTTTTTCTGCTAGCTTGTCTTAGTATTTACAATATTAACTAATTTTTAAGATTTCCTCTATGTTGGATCTTTTTGCTACCAAAGTAGTTTGACCCCTCTCCATTTTCTCCCATTTCTCCCAAAGTATACATCAAGGATCTCTACTAGCTCCTTCTGCCCCACCATTTATTAAAATTATATTCTTTGGAAGTAGGATGGTTACTCCTTATATTCTAGAGCTTCCACAACATCATCAAGATGCTGCAGGAAATATAACAGTGTAATCTGTTTCAGTAAGTGATTATATCATACTGATCAGTTGAAAGAAAGCATAGGCTGTGATCTTTGAAACCATGCTCAAACTAAAGACTATGTTTCCCAAATAGAGCCACAGTGACTCCCCATGCCTAGGATAAGAACAAAACTGCAGTGTTGAAAGCTGAGTTTATAGCTAGGCTATAACCCCAGAATTAAAACCTCTACCTTAATTAATAACAAAATCAATAAAAATATCCATCTGGCATGGAAAATTTCCTTCTTCATCTACAATGTAGGGAAACTGGCCATATGTAAAAGAATTCTTCTTGCCATACTGGAATATAGCCTCCAATTAGTTCCTTCTGCCTCACAAAAATAATATATGATGTCATCTTCATAAGAAAAACATTATTAGTCAATCTTAATGAAAGCAGAATTCTGAGCAAAGCCAAAAATAAAAGGGAACAAAGGCACAAAAAAAGGAAGAGATTTTACATATTGCTCTTATAAACTTAGAAAGTTATTAGAATAACATGATTTTTGTTAGCATGCATTTTCTGAAGGATGTGAATTCTGAAACTAGTGACTTCAATCTTCAGTGATTTGCCAGAAAACTACAAATTGAATGAGGAACGTGTGAAAAATAAGGCAAAAATCTGGACATTCTGTGAAAACCTGGACAGTTAAGATGTATGATGCAAAACACTTCCTTCTGCCCTTAGAATCAAAGAATATTGTAAGTAACTAGAAAAAAATGTTGAAGTACCTCCAGGACAAAATAATTTTACTGTTTCCAACAAACTCAGACCACTTGCCATTCTCTCTAATCTTCTTCTTCCCATACAAGCACACATTAATCATTACACATGTGCATTAGTGGTGGTAACAGCAGCTTTACTACTAAGGAGTGTTGTATGAAGGAATATACTGCACATAATTAACCTTGCAAATGAACATCTACAGTGAGCCAAATGTGCCTGGTGTATCACTCAGCCCAACACCCCAAACCTGTTGTTCTTGTTGAATGTGTACGTCTGTGGAAACTTACAATTAATACCTTGCACATTTCTATATTTATAATCTGTAAACATCTCAGTAGACTCTTATTTGAATTAAATAGTTTTATGTTTAAGTTGTTCTTACTGTTGTTTCTTATGGACATGTGTTGTATACCAGCCAGCCAGACTTCTGTACATGTTGGTAATTACAAATGTCTCATTGTCTGTTACACGTGTTAGTTATACTTCAACAGTTGGCTTAGCTTCTGGTGTTTTTCCGAAGGGATCCAGTATCTGTCTGCCTGGGATGACATGTTTGACAGGCCTCGATGCTTTTCCAGAGATGCCTCCACCTGTCACCCCTGGCATTCCGGATCTTGGTCAAAGCTCTTGCCTCCCCCACTGTGCCTTTTATAGGCTGTGTCTCAAAGACAAATCTTCCAACATAAAAGATCTGTCAAAAAGCAAATTGAAGGTCATGCTGTCTAATGCTAGGGGCCTTAATCTGAAAATGCACTAATTGGAGACTCTCCTCACACTGGAAGATGCTGACGTCTATGCAGTCAAAGAAACTTGGTTCAGGGCTGCAGAGAGCATCCCTGCCTTACCAGGCTATATCTCCTTCCACACCGTTTGACCCCAGAATGAGGTCAGAAAGACTAAGGGTGGTGGAGTCTCCATCTTCATTTAAGACAGGCAGTCCTCCAGACTGGTTTAGCAGCATGACAAACTGGAATTACTACAAATACAACTGACAGTTGGCAAGACACCCATCCAAGTTATAGCCAGCTATGGACCCCTCCTCATTGTCTCAGGACACCCACTCCTCCTACCTGGACCTACTTGACTCCATCAAGGTACCTCCAACACCCTGATCCTTGGTGACTTCAACTACCCCACCATAGACTGGGTGAACTATTCCTGCACTAATGCACTCACCTAATGATTCCTTGATTTCAACTCTAACACACTAGACAAGCTGGTCTCATCCCCCACAAGTGGAGATAACATAGTGAACTTGGTTCTCACCAACATGGGTGACCACTGCACTGCTCCCATAGAATGCTCTTCCCTGGTGAGATCAGATCATCACTTTGTCTCATTCAAAGTTTCTATTCCACCCAGCCCCTCCCCAGCCATAACCATGCTAAAAAACTTCTCAAAAGCTGACTACAACCTGCTAAGGGAGGGTATCAGCAGTTTTACACCACTGCCCCCCTCAGAGGATGCAGAAAACTATGCTGAACAGTAGACCAGTGCAATATACAAGCACCTGTACAACTGCATGGACTCAGCCATACCTAACAGAACTAAACCTGCTCCTCAAGGAAACACAGACCTGTCTGGTGGACATCCTGTGTCAACAGGCTTTACAACAAAAGGGAGAAGCTGTTGTCCAAGGGTAAAAAGGAACAAATTCCAAATCGGAAAAACTCCCTCCTCCACCTCAACAAGCAAATTAGATCACTAGTGAAAAAGTCCAAAGCCAATTATGAATTGAAACTAGCCTCCAAAATCAAAGGGAAACCACAAGTCCTTCAGTTACGTTAGGAGCCTCCATGGCAAAGCCCAAATTTGTTCCGAATTAGTACTTAATGGTATGACTTACACTGATCCTGCTGACTTAGCCAACCTGCTAGCTGATAGGTTCAGCTCAAACCTCACCCCATTATCGCCCCCTAAGGCCCAGTTGACATCCCTGATACTTGCCCCACACCTCATATCTCCATAGATCAAGTGTGAAAGGTCCTATTCGAGACAAAGAACACAGCTTCCATGGGACCTGATAGTATCCCAGACTGTATTCTGCACCATCTCTAGCAAGAACTAGCTTCACCATTGAGCACCATATTCATTCACAGCCTAATTACAGGCTTCATTCCAGCACAGTAGAGAACCGCAATTGTCATCCCCTTGCACAAAGGTGGTGCCACTACTGACCTAGGGAAACCATTAGCTTGACAAGTCTTATCTGTAAAGCCATGGAGTGTATTATTATGGAACTCATAAACAAGGGCATAGGCAATCCTGAAACACTCAACCCCCCCAATTCATATTCATTAGGGGCAGATCTTGCCTACTGAAGCTAGTTGACTTCTTTGAGACTATCACCAAGGCCCTAGATGAGGGAAAGTCAGTACATACAGCTTACCTTGATCTGGCCAAGGCCTTTGACACAATCACCCATTCAGTCATCATTGAAAAGCTAACACAACTTGGTGTTAATCCCTCTCTCATCAGATGGGTGACCAACTGGCTCACAGATAGGACACACAAGGTCAAAACAGGTGCCACCATCTCCAACAGCAGACCTGTCAATAGTGGTGTTCCCCAGGGATCTGTCCTGGGACCCCTACTGTTTGGCATCTACAGTACTTCTCAGAGGTCCAGGCAAAGACAAAGGGCCTGTGGCTGACCAAGTTTGCAGATGACTGTAAGTTGAGTGCTGTCATTGACTCCCCAAATGATATTAACATACTACAAGTGGGTCTCACAGCTACAAATAACTGAAGCCAGAGTCATGGCTTTAACTTAAACACACAAAAATGAATTATCATACAATTCAGCAAAAACATGGCATCTAATGACTATCACATCAATGGCTACCCCCTAAGCACACAACCTGTGGTGAAAGACCTGGGTACTCAGGTTGACAACAATCTCACATTCGACCATCTTGTAGTGGCAGTGGTCAGAAAAGCTTTTTACTTGGTTCATCTCATAAGTAAAGGGACTGCATCCAGATAAAAGGAGGTTATTACCTCTCTGTACTCCTCCCTCATTAGACATATAATTGAGTATAATGCCCCATTTGGTATATACCTCTCCAAACACCTGCACCAACTGCAAAGGCCACAGAAATACCTCACAAAGAGAATACATAGCCTCCAACTCCTGTCCTATGTTGACAGGCTCAAATCACTATCACTTTACTCAATATCATACAGATTGCTCAGAAGTGATCTGTGTCTTGCCTACAAGGCAATATTGGACCCTGCCCTACTATAGATGATCCATATCCATAAGTCTAACTCCTCGCACATTACCCGCTCAGTAGGCCTAAATCCAATATGCGACTTCAAGAAAACCTGCTGGAGAGACAGGTTTGTCTCCAGAGGCTGCCCCGTCTCTGGAATAGGCTTCTCATACATGTCAAACAGAGTACCTTGCTGACTCTCTTCAAGCACAACCTTGATGATTGGATGGGAAACCACAAATTTGTCCCAGGAGTTCCACCTTTGTCCATCACTGACAGGGGAAACAGGTGCTGATTGAGGTTTCTTTTCTGGCGATAAACTCTTGACTAGGCTTGTAAGGGCCCCAGAGCTATTAGCGTAGTAACATCCTATGATCCTATGGTCCTATGATCCTTATGTATATCCCATGAACTTGTAGACATGTACAAGCCACTTGCTGTTTGCAAGTTGTTCATTATGCCAAAGTAGCACCTAATAAGAAGCCTGATATCAATCAGTACATTATCCGAGTCAATATATTCTAGATAAACAAGTAAATATGATGCAGCAACTTCCAAGCATATCTTTGTCATAATGAAGCTACATGCAGCTTAATTAATATTTCTGGCATAATGATACTGTCTGGTTCCTGTAAATGAATCCTCATTGCCTGTGACAAGTGTTAGTAATACTTAACATATTCTAGGGATTATCCTGTATCATGAGCCCACCAGTTGTGTATCAAGGACCCACAGTTATGCTTACTAAAGAAAGACATTTGTAATTAACAATATTTAGCTGTAAACATTTGACAGCCCTCTTCCACTGTTGTGACAGAATATCTGATTTGCAGTTATCAATAACATTGTTTCTGGTGAATATGATTGTCTTATTTAAGTTCATGAAATGTCTTATAGCAGTGTTTGTGAAAACGAAAGACACACAAGTTCTATATCAGTTCATCTTTCTTGCTCACTCAAAGTAAGACTACTGTAAGGTGTGTACCAGCCATGATATTACTTGTAGAACTTAATAAATCACTGGTTACCTTCTAACTGGGGAGGGAGGCTACTATTAGATAACAAATGTATTTCTTAAGTCAAAATCAGACTATTTAAATATGAGGTATTGAAGTTATTTATACATTTAGAAGAGATCAATGTAGTGGAATTTGTATATTAATAAATATGAAATGCATTAAGGTGATGTATAGGAAAGCAATTAAGGCAGAAAGGGAAATAACAGTAAATGTAGGAACGAGAGAAATATCTTTATTAATAATGTTTGTTTATGTGTCCATGATAACCACATAAAGAGAAAGCTATCTTGAAAAATTATATGTGTGGGTGGCTGGGTGAGGGGAATGAGATTGAAATAATGGAAATGGAGGATTTTAACTGAAATTTAAGAAAATACAAAAAAATATAATAGGTCAAAATGAAGAGAAATGTAAAGAAATACTGGAGTTTTGTTTTTAGTAGAACATAGGAACTACACATGACAGGTGGAGTATTAAAATAATATAGCTTTCATTTTATCTTCAAGATAATTAAAATAAGTAAAAAAGTGTTTAGTATATTATGGCATTTTCTGATCATGTGGCGATAAGGACTTTTAAGACAGGGTGAATAAAATGTAGTTTGTAGAAGGGTTAAATTATTGACTTGGAACATAAGTGAAACCCATGAACTTTAAGTAGATTATGAAAATATCATGGCAAAAACATCAAATATGAGACGTTAATATGTAATTAATATAGTAATGGGTGGTGTTTGAAGTGCAATGCACAATATAATATTTGATTATAGTAAACATTTTAAACATAAAAAAATATGTAGTTCATAGATAAATGTTATACATTTTGGTGTATTACTAGTGGTAAATGTTTTAAGAAGAAAGCAAAAACGTATGAAATTAATAAAGACACAGAAACAATGACATAAATGATAAAAAGACAAAAGCACTGTTGAGAGGCAATACAAAAAAAAAAATAAATCCTTCCTTATCGAACAAGTGAAATTTCCAGAAAATGTAATGGCATCTGTAAGTAGGATAAGAAATGCAATCAACATCACCAAGTGCTATGCAGGGATCTAAAACACAGTAATACATAACATCTATACAAAATAGCCATGATGTGGTGAGTGGGACATGTTGGGAGTAAAATGAGTAGCACACATAGAGGAAGGGAAAGGAAGGGCAGATGGGTGAGGGTCGAGGGGCACTGGCAATTTTTGGGGCAGAAATAGACCCAGATTTTTTTTTAAGGGCTGGTAAGTTGGTAGCAAATGGTAGAGGAGAATTAGTTTGGGAAGATACACATAACATAAAGGATGCCACAAAAAAGAAGTGCAGGGTAGTACAATATACAGTGACAGGATGTGGCATATCTCCCAACCTCTTAGCTCAATAATTCTGTAAAAAGACCAAAATAACGGTGGGGGGGGGGGGCAAATGCTCACAATCAAGGACTGATTTTTGATATTGTTATAAACGTAGAAAGCTTCTATAATAATAAAGATTACATTAGCATGCATTTTATAAAGGATATGAACTCAGAAAGTTAAATGTCTGTCATTGTTTAGTGACTTCAATCCTCAATGATTTTATGGAAAAATACACATTTTAAGAGGAATGGACTAAAATATAAGGCAAAAATCTGGACATTCTGCACAGTTAAGCGGCATGCATGCCATGCATGCAGTAAACACACAGACAGGACAGGAAAGGGCATGTGATGTTACCAATAACACTAACAAAGGAGAGGTGCAACCAACACATGGCCCACTGTGCCAGTATATGCTCAGCAATGCACTAATGTACAAAACATCATTGCTTTGATGTTGTTAACTGTGTGTAAGCACCTAAATGGGGGACTCAGGATTGACTTGTTGTATCATACATGGAGCAATACCTGTCCAAAAGGGATACAATAGCACAATCGTACATATTTGTAAATGTTTTCATGCCCCAGGTTTGTACTTCTGGACAGTCACACAAATTTCACAAGTTACAATTAATAAAGATCCAAACACATGTAGGATTACAAGGCTAGAAAAGGATAGAAACACTGACCCTAAAGATAAGAATGCAAACATCTTGCCACTAAGCTGCAATGCAAGTATAATAATCAGGGAAATTCTGAGCAGTGTTTTATCAAGATAGTAGCAAAACACACCTACTGTAGCTAAGAACCATCACTGTGTAAACATGGGAACAGCAAGTAAATACTACTGAAATGGTGGAACACCTTTTGCCATCTGTGGACATTAATCAGGCCCATTGCATGTACAACACAAATGTACATATCTACCATCCCTCTTGTGCTACAGTTAATTGTTCCATTATGACATGCACAATGGCTTATATTATGTTTCTGTGTACTTCACGTATGGCACTATACGTGAACAGTGGCCACATCATGGTGGATATACAGCAATACTGTGATTTGTCACTTCTGAAACCATGTTGACAGGAATATGTACATGCATGTAAATTAAGGATACTTGTCCTATGTGCATGGCATATACATAGGTAGCATAAACCTGTGTCACAGCAGTGCCTGGTATGGTACAAACAAGTATAGAGCTGCCTATAGAAGCCTAAAGTGCTAATACAGCAAAGTTGTTCTGCAATTGTCACATGCATCTATAACAAATATAGGCAGTCATATCAAACATGTAGTCACAAATCATGCATAATTGCATACATGCCAGTATATGATGCAAAATATGTGCAAGCAATGATTCATGTGATGAAATGTCGCTGGTATGTGCCCAGCAACTATAGAAACCTAAAGTGCTACTACAGCAAAGTAGCTGTGCAATTCTCACATGCCTATATAACAAATATGAAGCATGAAAAATAAGAATAATCACTATATGTAATATGATGCCTGTAGCTGAGTGTTCCACATCCAATATAAATATGTGCAAAGCCCACCATAAGTTCATAGGTTCATGGGATGATACAAGGCTATTAGCCCAGAGGCCCTTATAAACCTAGCCAAGAATTTTGCCCATGTTCCTTCAAAGTCAGCACCTGTTTCCCCTGTCCAGCAGGAACACAGGTGGGATCCCAGGGGTGAATTTTCTGTTTCCCATCCAGTCATCCAGATTCCTCTTAAAGAGGGCTTGAGAGGTACTCTGCTTGACATGCAGAGGCAATCTATTCCACAGACAGAGGAGTTTTTTGGGACACAAATCTATCCCGCCAACAAGTTCTATTAATGTCACAGACCAGGTTAAGGCCTTGCATGTGGTTTGCATGAGTGGAGTTTGTCTTACAGATATGCAGCAATTCCATCAAGGCTAGGTCTGAAATGGCCTTGCATGAGTGGAGTTTGTCTTACAGATATGCAGCAACTCCATCAAGGCTGGGTCTTAAATGGCCTTCTATTCCAGACACAGGTTACCCCTGAGCAGTCTGTATGAGACTGAGTAGAGGAACAGGGCTTTTAGCCTATCTGTATAGGATAGGTGTTTAAGACCCTGGATTTTCCTGGTCAGGAACCTATGTGGTCTCTCCAACTGTTGAATTTGCTTGGCAAGGTACATGCCGAAGGGAGCACTGTACTTGATAATGAGTCTGATATGGGGGGAGTACAGATATGTTATGACCTCCTTGTTCCTGGATGAAATACCCTTATTTATGAGGTGGGCTATGTAGAAAGCCTTCCATACAATGGAGGCAATGTGGTGGTCAAAACTGAGGTTGCTATAAAACTCGGTGCCCAAGTCCCTCATGACTGATTACATGCTTAGTACATTGTTATTAATGCGATAATTAGTGGAGAATGACATTTTCCCCAAAGGGGACAATGATGCATTTCTTGGCATTCAGTTTGAGGCCATGCTTCTTGCATCAGTCAATAGTTTGGGTAAGGCCTTCTTGGCGGATGTTCACATCACTAGAGGAATTTAAGACATCACCCAGCTTGCACTCCCCTGCAAACTTGGTCAGTCACAGACGACTGGTTTTGGCTTGCACCTCAGAAACATATATCCCAAATATTAGAGGCCCCAAGACTGATCCTTGGGGTACACTACTCATTACGGGTCTGATACTAAAGGTGGCTTCTGCTACATTGACTGAGTGGGTTCTATCAGTGAGCCAGTTAGCTACCCATCTGGTAACATAAGGTTTGATGCCAAGCTGGGAGAGTTTATCTATTATGCTCGAATGTGGAAGACTGTCAAAGGCTTTGGCTAGGTCAAGGTAGGTGGTGTGTACTGTCTTCCCCTTGTCCATGGCTTTGGTGACAGTTTTGAAGAAGTCGACCATGTTTAACAGGCATGATCTCCCTTTGACAAAACCAAACTGTGTGGGTCAAGCATTTGGAGGTTGCCAATGTTCTTGATTATAAGGTCCATGATAATACGTTCCATGGCCTTGCAGATCAGGCTAGTTAGGCTGATGGGCCAATAATTGCCTGGGTCAGTGTACGCTCCACCTTTGTGTAGAGGAATGACAGTGGCTGTCCTCCATTCAGCTGGAATGAAGCCAGTGTTCAGGCTTTGATTTAAGAGGGTATATAAAGAGTCTATTTATATTTTAAAGATTGGTACTTTGTTCCCTAAGGGGTTACATAATGAAATTAATTGGAGATTCTTTGTGTAATATTTTATTGAAATTGATTGATTATGTCTAATTGTATAATTGATGGGTGTATGTAGGCAGGTAACTTTTTGTAAATGTTATACTCTTTGAAGGCTTGTGAAGCCGAGACGTCAGAGTGTGTTTTATAATAAAATTTCCTGTGGATTACTAGCTGGTGGTTCTACTTTCTATTTTGGTGCTTCTACAGTGTGGTTTTGCTATATTTTGTTCGTTCTGAGATGGCTAGTGATCCTAATGTGGACCTGCCTCGTTTATTCCGTGACTGCATTGGAGAAGGAACACAGAAGTTACTTGAAAGCTTCTTTCAATTAGGTGACCATTGTAATGTTTCCGGTAATGTAATGAGTATACCTAACAGTCAAACAACTATGAATGATGCTAACAATGTAGTGACTATACCAATTGTATGGAGAAAATTAGAAGAAGATCGTAGCAAGAGATATAATAACTCATTTGCAACTGTTGGTCTTAAAATTACTTCTATATTGTCGGTAGAAAATAAAACATTATGTGATGAACTAGAGGAACTAATGTTTAAGGAAACGGCTACATTTTTCAACATTCAAAGTTTACAGAGATATATAGAGTTAGATATCTCTCCTTGGGGTCTACGAGCATATAAAGACCCTTCCTTACCATTTGATATGGACAATGCTACTGACAAACTTTTCCATCAGCGGTGGGTTACTGCTGCTCACAAGTGTAAGATGGAATGGGTTATTATTCTGTTGGAAAAGGACAGTTTAAAATAAAATGAACTGAAAGAACAACTTAAAACCACACGTTCTTCATTAACAACCAATTTAAATATTGAATACTTGGACAAATTTTTGTGTGACATCAATAATAAACTTAAATCTTATGAGGGGGATATTACTGAGTGGAAAAAAGTTAAATTGCTTCTTGATCTACATGACTATGACAATGGGAGGACCTTCTTGTCTCTGGCCAATTGGAAAAGGTCTGTGAGATGTGTACATTTCCAGGGAGATGGAGAACATTCGAATATGTCATTTTCCAATTTGGAAGGGGTGAACTCAGAAGGCAAAGATGAAAGGGATAAATATCCACGGCTACCGAATGCACAGCGGCGGGAACAGTTTCAGCAGACTTTTCGGGGGAATGCTAATGGCCCTAAAAGAGGTCCCCAAGGGAGGAAGCAACAAAGGGAATCATTTTATGGACAATACAAAGATGGACAGCAGCAACATTATTTTAAAAGAGGTAAATGCTGACTTGCCATTGATGAGTGATTGTTATAATTATGTTGTTAATTTGTCTGTCTATATTTTAGATAATAGCGAACACAGTGTATTTAATTGTGGCCTCAGATTTGTTCCGACTGTTATTCCAAGACTGTATGAAGTTAAAACTGCTTTATTTAGATTTATTAAGAAGTTACATCTGAAGTTTTTTTTAATAATATGAATGATGTTAATGAGTCTTTAATGGAGTGTAACAAAAGTGTTGATGAAATGAATAGTGACAGCTTTTATTCATGTTGTTCTGAAGAAGAATACAATGTTTATATACTGTTTGATACGAGCAAGATAACTTATAAGAGTACTTTTATGCCACCAATATTAAATTAAGAGGTCCAGCATTTCTATTTGATGTTACAGTTTGCAATAGAGAAAGAATTTATGGAATTTAAAAATGCTGGGTTTTACTTAACAAAAAATGAATGGAAAACTTTAAAATTATTGAGTAAAAGGAAGGATATTATCTTTAAACCTGCAAATAAGGGAAACAAGTTAGTAATTATGAGTCATGCTCAATATATAAGCATGTGTAATGAACACCAGAAGGATGGTAATGTATATGAACAAGTGGAACTAAGAGTGTACAAGGAAGCAATAGACAAATATTGTAATGTGCTTAAAAAGGGTAGTAGGTTGGGCTACTTTTTAGAAAATTATATAAAAAAGAAATTTGGGGTGGCAGGATGTGAGATGGCCTTATTTTACTGTCTTCCTAAGATACATAAATCTTTAATAAACTCTCCAGGACGTCCTATAGTATCTGAAAGAAAATACTTTTTATGTAAAATTGGCCAGTTTTTACATTTCCACCTACTACCAAAAGTAAAGCTTATATCCAATGGGGGGAGAGAATGTATTGGATTACAATTGACGTAAAACATCTTTATACTAAACTTAGTCATGATTTTAGGCAATAAACTGTAAGGTTCTTTTAGGGTCAAAGCCCATTTACAGAATTTATTGTAGAATTGTTAGATTTTTGCCTCAAACATAATTTTTTTTTGAATTTGGAGAGGCTTTGTACAGACAAAAAAGAGGAACAGCAATGGGGGTGGCGTTTGCCCCCTCATATGCAAACCTTAGTATGGGCTTGTTTGAAAATGAATACATTTATAGGAGTGAATTTTTCCACAGATATGTTAAGCTTTACTATAGATTCATAGATGACTTGATCTTTTTGTGTGATGAGGGTGAAGAAGAAGTAGAAGGATCTGTTGGGATATTAGGAAATAATAGGTTTGGACTACAATTTGATGGGTTAAAAGTTGGAAAAAATGTATAGTTTTTAGATGTAAACCTTGATGGTAGTAATAATAAGACTATCCAAACTAGAGTCCACAGAAAATTTGATAGTCGATCACAATTTGTAAGGGCAGATAATTGCCACCCCCCCCCCCCAATACTATTCATTCTATCCCCATTGGGGAATTTATTCATATTTTTAGATTATGTAATAATGAATCAGATTACAAAAAGGAAATGTGTAATACGATTAATATGTTTAGAATGAGAGGTTTGGACCAAGAAATACTAGAAGAATGTTGGAAAAAATTCTAAAAGAATATATTATCCAGCCTACTGTTAATAGATATAAACAAAGGTATAAAGTGAACAATACAATTCAACAACAGGAGGATATATATTTTACTACCACATTTAGTAGTTTTAGTGCTACAATAAAAAAACTATTAATGCATTATTGGGAGTATATTTTATGTATAAATGACCCATTTGTGGAAAAATTAGGGGCTCCAATTATGTCATTTAGGAGGGGTAGAAACCTTAGAGATTTATTAGTAAAGTCCAAGTTGGTAGCTCCTTTAATGAGAATACAAGTTAATATAAAAGAACTAGGGACTAGTGTTTGTAAAAAGTGTAAGGCTTGTAATTTTATTGTTCAATATTTTAGAAAAATTAGTGGCTTGTTGTTTGAAACTAAAAATAGTTTCTGTTGTGGCACTGAAGGCATTGTTTATGCCCTAAAGTGCCCTTGCAATAAGTTTTATATTGGGGAAACAAAAGACCATTTAAAATTAGGCTACTAGAACATGTTAGGGACATAGTTAGAAAAAGGGAAGAAAGTGCAATAGCATTGTACTTTAACAAATTTCATGATGGCAATATTAATGGTTTGAAAGGCACTGTTTTGGAACAAATTGATACATACTGTCATGAAAATGATTTAAAAAATAAATTGCTTTTTAAAGAGTCTATTTATATTTTAAAGTTTGGAACTTTGTTCCCTAAGGGGTTAAATAATGAAATTAATTGGAGATTCTTTGTGTAATATTTTATTGAAATTGATTAATTATGTCTAGTTGTATTATTGATGGGTGTATATAGGCAGGTAACATTTTGTAAATGTTATACTCCTTGAAGGCTTGTGAAGCCGAGACGTCAGAGTGTGTTTTATAATAAAGTATCCTGTGGATTACTAGCTGGTGGTTCTACTTCCTACTTTGGTGCTTCTACAGTGTGGTTTTGCTGTTTGATTTAATAGGGTGTCTAATGGAGCTGAGAGCTCATGCCTGAGTTCATGAAGGATACAGCCAGGGATGTTATCGGGTCCCATGGAGAGTGTATTTTTTTACTTTGAGAGGGCACTAAGGACCTGCTCCCTGGGGATGAGGGAAGGGGTGCTGGTGCTGGGGATGTCCTGGTTTACTGATGGGGGACCGGGGTGAAGTTTTCACTGAACCTGACTGCTAGCAGGTTGGCTATATATATATATATATATATATATATATATATATTTATATATATACCCCCGTCCCCCATCAGTAAACCAGGACATCCCCAGCACCAGCACCCCTCCCCTCATCCCCAGGGATATTGTGTTTATGTATGTGGTGTTATTGACCACCAGTTCAGAGCAGATTTGGGTGTTGCCTTTGAGATTGCAGGCATATGTTAATAAGGCCTTGTAATTATCCTTGGTGGATATGCCCAGTTTGTACTCATAGTTAGCCTTAGGGGATTTCACCAGTGACTGAATTTGTTTGTTTCAACAAAGGAGAGATTGCTTCCAACTTGGCATCTGTACCGTTTTGGCCATGGACAGCAATTCTGACCTTTTATTATAGAGTTTGTTTATTGCTGCTGCCCACCAGACAGGTTTACTCTTTCTTGAGGAAGATGATTTGGTCCTCTCAGGTATTGATAAGGCCATACAGCTATGTAGGTGCTTATATAGTTTTTTGGTGTAGGCTTGGACATTAGTGCTAGTTACAACTGAAGGGATAGTGGCTGTGAAGCTGCTTATACCTGCTCTGAGGAGATTGTAGTCAGGTTTGGAAATATTTTTTTCATTTGCCCCTGACAAGGAGGGAGGGGGGTCAGGGGAGGTGGTGACTTCAAAAGTGATCACTTTATGGTTGCATTTTACCAAGGAGCATGACACTGCAGGAGTGCTACAGTGGCTACTCATGTTTGTTAGGACCAGGTCCAGGATATTTTCACCTCTCATAGGGGTATTGACCAACTGACCCAATGCAATGGCATTGAAGAAGTTGAAGAATCTCTGGGCATTCATATTATGGCTAGAATAGGTCTTCCACTTTATGGTTGGGTAGTTAAAGTCAGCCAGGATCAGGGTAGAGGACTGAACCTTAATGGAGTCAAGTAATTCCAGAAAGGTGGAGTGGGCATAATGAGTCATTGTTGGGGGTATGTAGCTAACAATTATTTGAACAGGTGTTTTGCCAGCAGTTAACTGCACTTGGAGTGTCTCCTGTGCATCATACTGTTTGACCAGCCTGGAAGTGTGTATGTCTTTGATAAATATTGAAACTCCACCTCCTTTGTCTTTGTAGCCCTCCATTTGGTGTCTGAAAGTATGGTAGGATGAATAACCTGGTAAGGTTGGGGTGCTCTCCACAGCTTTGAACTAGGTTTCAGTGACTGCACAAATGTCAGCATCCTCCAGGGCAAGGAATGCTTGCAATGAGTGCAGTTTCATGCTAAGACTCCAAACATTTAGCAGCATGACCTTTAAACTTCATTTATAAGAATTTTTCATGTTGGTAGTTTTGTGATCATGAATTTGCCTAAAACAGGCACTATGAGGGAGGCAAGAACCTTTGCCAGAAGCCTAAAGCCCAGGGGAGACAGATGAAGGCCATCTCTTGCAAAGCATCACCGTCTGTCAATCATAGGTTCATAGGTTCATAGGTTCATACTAGGCTATCTGCCCAAGGGCATTTATAAGCCTAGCCCATAGTTATGTGGCTTTCGCCACCCCTTTAGTTTGAATAAAAACTATGCCTATCATTTTTCTGTGCCTCTGTCAAGCAGTGACACTGAAGTAATCCCTGGGGTATATCTGCGATCTCCCATCCATTGGTCAAGATTCCTCTTGAACAAGGTCAGCGAGGTGCTCTGCCTCACATGTACCGGGATTTTGTTCCACAGCATAGGGAGTCTCTGGGTGATGAATCTGTCCCTCCAGCACGTTCTATTTATAACCGTGTCAAGGTTTAAGTCTCCCGCCCTTGTGGTTCTGAGGGATCTAGATTTTTTGAGGTGAAGCATATTCATCAAATCTGGGTTTGACATGGCCTTATATGTCAGGCGCAGGTCACCTCTGAGCAAGCGGTATGAGACTGAATAAAGCTGGAGTTCTTTCAGTCGGGCAGCATAAGACATATTTTTGAGACCCTTTATCCTTTTGGTGAGGAACTTTTGGGGCCTTTCAAGCTGCATCAGGTGTCTGGTCAGATACATTCCGAACGGGGCATTGTACTCAATCATAGGTCTAATGAGTGATGAGTACAGGGGGACGATGACCTCCCTTGATCTAGATGTGAATCCCTTCATGATCAGGTGGGCGATATAGAAGGTTTTCCTAACTACTTTAGCAACATGAGTGTCAAACGAAAGACTACTGTCAACTTGGGTCCCCAGATCCCTGATGACTTTTTCTGTGCTCAGTGGATTGTCACCTATATGGTCCTCCCAGACTGTCAGGTACTGGATCTCATTGGAATGACACCAGAAACTAAGAAAATTGTTAAAGCCAATCATTTTCTGTTTGCATTGAGGTATCATTCTGGGTGATGGTAGGATGCTGCTTAAGGCTAGAGACATACCTGCCTGGGACACATATTCAGTGAGCTCAGTCATGTCTCTCTTCATATAGTCCAGAGAAGTATGTCTCAAGTCATTCTCACCAACATGGACTATGACAGAGTCATAGCAGTACCTGTTGCTAAGAGACTTGAGTGTTTGTGTGATATGGTGGATTCTAGCACCTGACAAGCAACTTACTGTGACTTTCTCCTTGTCTAGCCCGGTGCAAAGCACATCTGTGTGTCTCATAATAAAGTCCCCTATAACTAATATGTTGGGATTGTGGTTAGGCCATAGAGGCTGTGAGACACATACGTGTGCACTATGTGTGATGCTTGGTGTTGTGAGTTATGATGTGCATGTGTATTTTTGTTTCAGAGGTCTCTTTTGTTTAGGTATGCTTTTGATGAGAACCACAGCATATGTAGGAGTGTGTTGTACAGATGTGGATGGTGTTAGAGGTGTGGTGTTCGTAGTGTTTGTGCAGAAAACATTCTCAGTGCCAGATGTACTGGCTTGTGACTGAGACAGCAAGGATTCTAGGTTCTTAATGTGACTGCAGCTCTCACATATTGCCAAAGTACTGAATACAATCACCTAAGCATTGGCACACATATCATAGTATATAGAAACTGTAAATATAATGTGTGTGTGTATATATATATATATATATATATATATATATATATATATATATACATATATATATATATATATATATATATAATGTACACACACACACACACACACACACACACATATATATATATATATATATATATATATATATATATATATAATATGTCTGTGTAAAAATCATGCTCACAACACAGATCTGCACAACATTAATTCTGCCACAAACATCGGTGCCTCACTATTTAATACTGAACATGTAATATCCTCATATGCACAGTCATTCAAATGTGCTTTAAAGGATATCATGGCTGCAAGAATGTGACACAACAATCCTCCACATGTGATGGAGGAGAAACAAGGAAATGTATGTGCAGAAATAACATGCCACAACATATGGTGCCAAATGGCTGTGTATCACACATTTCCTTACATAACCATAAGTGGCCTTACTACTAATGTGTGAAACATGTCAATGTGTTATGCAACAATGCACCACTATACATGAAGGAAATGTGTCTACAGGTGCAAATGGCATATACAAAAATGAAACAATGTAAATCATGCATAAGTCATATAATGTCAGCATGTATAGACCCTAAAGAAGTCCAAAAGTATGATATGTTCGACTATAACAAGGAATTGTACAAGAGCAACCAATGAGTTGTCAACAAAGCCATATACAGACACACTCATGCGATGCCTACATGCACTTTTAACATGTCACTTTACAACATACCAAAGTGCTTTGAACTGGGGAATATGGAAAGTATAAGGAAGTACAACAAAATGTGTGATCAAATGCAAAGCAATCATAGGCATGCACACAAACCCAGGGGTGCAGGACAGAAGCACACAAGAGGTCAACCTATCAGTGATGCACAGATTACTCCAAGTTTCACAGTAGTATCATATGTCCCTGATGTGCACTTGATCAAATAAACAAAGTCACTGTAAAAAGGGAGGAAAACCTTCCCACGTAAACCACTGACAGTACTGCAGGTGCATATGATTGGGTGAGGGTACAAAATAGAAATGGGATATGTCACACAAGAGTAGCCTGCACAGTGTGGAGGTAATGCAGATATACAATGCACTCAAGGAACATTGACATTCCTTAGGCAAACATACACTGCCAATATGTCAGGGCATTTACGACAGACATGAACTCTTGGCAGTCAATTGTTGATGCTGTCAATAATGACCCTAGTGCACATCAGCACAAATCCAACAGACAGGCACACATAAATGTTGAGACTGTACTGCAGTACATATTAATAGAAGCCTATTCTGCTGTACTGCATGCATCTTCTATTCTGTAATGCAGTGTAAACATCTGCACTTTTTAATGTCAAGAGAGATGATTCCATTTGACAATGTATTGGCCTGGAATGTGACTAGCACTGTAAATATTCTTGCACAGGACACAAGGTTGTCATATCACAGGCAGGGATACCACAGACACAGCCTGTGTTAGAGTATCAGTGACATAAAAAAATCAATAGCTCAGTTAAATTCCCAGTGTTTAATAAAAAATGAAACAAAACACAAGGTTTTCCACCATACCAGTGGTTCATCAGGCATTAAAAGGTGTATTTTACCTACAGTACTCATTAAATAACAAATGGTTACATCATCATCATCATCATCATCATCATCCCCTTTTTCCCATTTACATGGGGTCGGGGTATCGTATTAACTGTCGCCAACTCTCTCGATTCAGTGCCACTCTCCTGCCTTCTTCAACACTCATGCCTGACTGTCGCAGATCTTCTTTCACACAATCCATCCACCTCTTTGCCGGACGCCCTTGCTTCCTCTTACCTTCTTCCTGTCTGTCCCAAATCTCCCTCACCAGATTGTCTTCTGCTGTTCTACACATGTGCCCATACCATCGTAATCTGTTTTCTTTGATCTTTTCTGCAATTGGAGCTACTTTGGCTTCTGCTCTTATGTCCTCATTTCTTCTCCTATCCAGCAGTATGCATCCTACCACCTTTCTCAGGCACTTCATTTCCATCACCTCTAGCTTCTTCAACTGTTCTGCCTTTACTGCCCAGGTTTCTGTACCATACAGTATTACTGGTCGCACCACTGTCTTGTACACCTTACTTTTCAGCTTCTTTGGCATTCTTCTGTCATATACTGCACCTGATACTCTATGCCAGTTGGCTTCAGCCCCTCTGATTCTAGCTTTGGCCTCTTCATTCAGACTACCCTTCTCCTCAACCACCCCTCCCAGATACTTGAAGCTGTTTACCTGTTCCACTATCTTCCCATTAATCATTCCCTTTTAAATAAAGAATTTAGTAACAAATGGTTACAGTCACATTATAAAACATTTATCAAAAATACAACAATTTCATGTAAAATGTTTGCATTTCAAAACAGACTTAATTGACACAGCTTCATTTAAACCAGGCATGTCAACAGCTCTGAAAAAGGAAATCCACCTATACTCTTCCTTTCTGTTAAAGAAACAATGTCACCCTCCCTACTATTTTGTTTAAGAACAGTTAACACTTCAAACTTAAATCTATGGGCAACACCCTTGTCCCTGGAATTCTTGTATAAAGCATATGCATCGATTCTTCTCCTAATATGTGATAGATGTTGAAATACATGTTCTTTTAATTTTCTATTAGTTTTACCAATATAGAAGGCTGAACATTCCCCATATAGGAGTATATATACTAAGTGTTCACTATCACAGTCCGCATATTGATGTAGACTAACTTCTTTATTTAAAAGGGAATGATTAATCTTTCCATTTCTATAAATGAATTTACAAAAAGCATATTTTTCAACATGGTCAAGTCCCCTTTTTTGACTGTTTCTACCATCAGTGTGTTTCTGCTGCTCCTTATAGCAGAGAAGCTGTTTTAATATCCTGTTATTTTGGAACTGAAGCAAGTTGCCTGTAAAAACTGCCCCCCCATTTCTTTAAAGAAAATAACATATTTCCTAATGATTGTTTGTATATCCAAAGCTCTCATATTATAAGTTAACACATATCTAAGCCCTATACCCATGATATCTATTACAGTTCATTCAACATCACTCCTAGTGCTAGAAAATAATCGGTCTCTGTTCAGCATTCCTTTTATCTGTCACCATCTCCTTTGCATATTTAATTTCCTCCATCTTGTATTTACTATACATAATATTTTTTCCATAAAATCCAGCTGTTTAAGAAACAATACATAATTTGTCACTAACCTATCCAACCACAACATTTGACCCTTCACAATACTCTTAAATATAAAATTTAAATGTATACTATTGTGGTGTAAATATGTATTCTTTGTCACATTTCTTATAAATAGATGTATAGACTTTGTTATGGTAATATCTAAAAATTCAATAAATGCTTCTGATACTGTAGTTTTAAAATTTAAAAAATATACAGCTGTCATTAAATATTCAACAAATAGATTCAGCTCACTTACAGTACTTCCTTAACATACATATGTCATCCAAAAATGACTTATAAAGTAGAATTCAAAGTGAATATTCATTAGAGTTTAATATAAACTCTTCTTCCCATACACCCATACACCCATAGCCACACCTTGCTTCTGTAGAAAGAAATTGCCTTGATGGGTAAAGGCATTGTTGGATAAAATCGCATCCAATAATGTGCATATGTGTCTAACAAATATATCATTTTTATTGGTCTTGTTGGTCTTGTTTACAAGAAAACTACGTATTGCATATATACCATAGATGTTAGGTATAACAGTTAAGAGTGAGTTTACAACCAAATTAACCATCAAATAAGCTGTTCTCCCCACCTTCACTCTCTACCAAGCATGTAATTTCATCAAAAAAATCATTACTATCAGGGGCGTAGCCAAGATGGTGAGCAGTTAGCAGCATAAAAAATGTTGTCTGCTCCTCTTGAAACCTCTGACAGGATTAATTTCTTTTAATCAGAAATGTAATTAACAGTTCTTTTTATAGAAACAAAACATCATCTGAGTATTCTTATATACGTGTTTAATAGAAAAATCAAATCTATGATTTTGCCATAGCTTTTTCCTTGTCAGAATAACTTCTGTTTTTTTTTCTCTTAAAATTAGCCACTCTAAAGGAAGTTCCCAAAAAAATTCAATGAAGATAGAACTGTAGATCACTTTAACTAATATTCTGGCTCTATCATTTAAAATGGATAAACTAGAATCTAAAATGGGCAATATAAAAGAAGAATACAAGAAACAAATGGATCTTTTAAATGATGCTATCAATCAACAGCCACTGCAGATAACAACAATAGAAGAAGCAGTTAATGGCATTGATGAGAGAGTGGCTGAAAATGAGAAGCACATGGAATTTGTGCTCAAACAAAATACTTTACTGCTTGAAAAAATAGAAGACTCGGAGAGTAGATCTAGAAGAAATAATATCAGAATATATGGAATTCCAGAAAAAGAAAAGGGAGACAACATGATATTGCTTTTAAACAACTGACTACCTAAGTCTTTTAGCTTACCATAAGTTCTTTCTTTTGGTACAGAGAGGGCACATAGTTCCCTTTCAAACTCTTCTTTGAAAAATAATCCACCTTTTCCAAGATCTGTAATAGTGAGATTACTGTAGAGTCAGGATAAAGAGTTGGTCTTGAAGACAGCTTGGGCAAATTATCCTGTAAAGATTAGAGAAAATACAATAAGATTTGATAATGGCTATTCCTCTTCTATTATACCTAAGAGAAAAGCGCATACTCCATTTATAAAAACTTGTGTTCCCTGCTAAAATGTATATTTTTTTTTACCTGAAGAACAAAAAACTTTCAACTCATTAGGAGATGGTCCCCGGGATTCATGAAGCTCGGCGCAAGGCCGGCGTAAGGCCTGCGCCGGCGGTGCATGGAATATCCAGCGCAGTAGTGCCATATACATATTAATGAGAGTGCACCGGAATCACAGACACGTGCGTAGTGTACGTGAGCGAGCCCAGGTAGGATGCGTCTGGAGGCGTGTCTAAGCCGGCAGGAGGTGAGCAACCTAATGTGCTGACAGCCACGGTCCGCCCACAATAGTAATGGCAGCAGCCAGGTCCCGTGCAGAATGAAACGCACGTACAGTACGCAACATAGTCCCCGTTCCAAATCAACGGAGAAGCAAATAGAAGCCACCAAGGCATAAGTGTACCCGTTCAAGGAGCAAAGGATACGCATAAGACCGCCGCCGTCCGCAATGTACTGTCAGTGTTTACACTCAGAGAAGGTGTACAGCCGCATGTCAGCGCCGCACCGACATAGGAGCAGCGACTAAGGTCACCACCTGTCCCACTGTGTTTGGGGCAGTCTCTCCATGGACAGTTGTGTCCCAAAAAAACGTATCAGAAATGGCTGATGTGCTACGAATGTAGGACACAATGATATCCCGTATGTAATGTAATGGTAGCATGAATTGGTTATTTCTGTAACAGAAATACCGAAATGACACAATAAACAGAATAAGCAAGGAAATTGCCACAATAATAAGCAAATTATTTAGGCAAACAAGTGAATTTCTATGCTATATAGTGACCGTTTGTATGTGTCGGCCTGTAAAGGCAGATGTGAGTCCCGGAAATATCCCAGATCGGAAAATGGAAAAGGTGGAAACCCCAGCAGCGACATGGGCATGGTCACCAGGGTTACCTGCTGTCCCAAAGTGCCATGGACAGTCCCTGATTGGACAATCGTGTCCCTGCAACAATCGTAAAAATGGAAAATGACCTGCGATCCCCTGCCACGCAAATTCCCGCAATATACATGTAAATAGTAGCATAAAACATATACATGACGGTATGGAACACAGACATGGCATAAGAAAATAAATAAGGAACCCAAACGCTAACAGAATAGGCTCATAGTATGGCAAACAAGTGAAGTTCTGTCCACTGCACTAGCCCTGGGTATGTGTAGTCCTGCAAATATCGAAGTGTCCACATAACATGCCCCACCATGGGCATTGGAAAAGGTGCCAACCATAATGGTCACAAGCAGTAGTGACAGTACATAGCCGGGTAGCTGTGCCGACATAACAACAGTAAGGAAGCAAGATACCCCAAACACAGGCAAACATGTGCATAGCAACATATCCCAGACCCAGCAACATCTTTGTTGCATACACCGGATGGTGTATGATGAAGTGTAATATCCAGAAGCAGAACACATGCATTCGGATGTACTACACAATAGCCTCATTGTACATGTCAGTCACACCCATGTATACCCCTGCACCCAAACCTGCTAGCATCCGTGTGCAGCTATACAACCACACACAATGTGCATACCTGAACTGTGGTAAGATGTTTGTGTTAGGCAATGCCACGCTGGCAAATCATTACCCACATGTCAGCAACCCACCGCAGGTATAGATATGTAAATGGCTGCATGTGAATGTGTCAGCAGAATGTGTACATCCGGCATGTAGTATGTACCCGTCCAAACCATCTAGGTTTGCATACGACACGGTGCACATAAGTGTACACATGTGGACAAGTCGGTCGGTGGACCACCGCATCGACGATCATCTCTGCAGTGAAGTCGATCACATATAGCGGAACAGGTGCCTAACACACAGGACATCCTAACAGGGTGCTACAGGCAAAGAAGGGGAAACTGGGACATCACATGTGGAGATGAGCGTGGCTGGATGGACAAATACACACGGTCAAGGTAAAGGATGGAACAACATGCATATGGCTGGATGGATGTTGTTCGTAAAATATATAGAAACACATATGAAGTTCCAGTTTACACTCGAAATACTATATAATGTATTGAATTGTACCGTACAATATGGCAGCAGAACTAAGCCTGCATGTAATTGGTGAAGCTAAGCTGTACTGTGATGGAATTCTGAACCTGGCAGTAAGCAGGACAGCAGGCTCATGTCTGTCATCATTAATTATTTGCTGGGTTACAGAACAATAAATGTATGTACATGCATAACAGCACTCCTTCCCCAGAGGAGGATGGCCTTGTGAGCTCAATGGAAGATAGCAGTACAACGCCTACCAGACAGACAAAGCAACGTATCAAGAAATTAACTGTCCACTGTATCGTAACAGTCTAGGGTCCTTGAAACAGCTACAATCACAAAAGGATACTGTAATGTACAAGGTGCCTTGCAAGCCTGCGTTATTCCCATGAGAAAACAATTTAAAAGCACGAGCCCAGCACCCACGTATGTATAGACTATTGCGGACCATAGTGATGGAAATGCCCTGTGACCGACCACGTCAGTAAGTTGGGCAAATGCTGATTGTAAACACTATATAAAGAAACTGCTTACTGTATAGAGTCAGACAAAACTCCCATACTTGGACTGTACATTATTTAGCCTGCCTGTGTACACTACTAAAACTGTCCCAACCCGAGCCTCCTGTGTTATCGGCTGTCACTTAGAAAAGTCTACTGATAACTACAGTCTGGTTGTAACAACTTATTTCACATCGTGATCCTTGTAACCCGGAATTCCCTTGGTAAGCTACAGGTCAGAGTGCATGGCTGGTTAGACATGTACGCCGGAGAATATGCATAAATGGTTCTTCTTGAATGAAAAGACCTCCGACTGAATTGTTGTGTGTAAAGAGGCTGTTTACTGTCTGATCTGTGGCTGAAAAGCAGAAAACTGGATCCCAAGAAGAAAACGTGCAGCCTTAAACAGGAGGCCCAGGTAAGGAGTGTCTGCCTTTTTGTGTCTATTGTAGATCAGGGACCAGACTACATTGTGTTTCTGTTAACAGTAGTGATATCGGGTCAAGACCTACCCACATACTGTTAAATCTGAACATAGGTCAGGGGAACACACAGCAGAGTAAATAGTGAATGTAGACACTACAGTGGATACAGGGAAGGAGACACACGTGTTATGACAGAAGGGTACGTAGCAGTCGTGTAGAGGATATAGGAGATTATTGAAGCAACAGATCATGTGATCCGCATTTGACGGGTGACGTGAAGAATATGCAATCGCAGAGAGCACATAATGTGAGTTACGCAGCAAAATGGGGTAATAAATATGACATTGATGGTATATTAGGCAACATACCGTTACTGAAACATTGTAATCGCTGAAAATCCGATGCATATGTTCCAAGGTAAACACCTGTTCCACCCTGAGAGGGATATGCCCTCTCTGGCCAGCCGTGTCCTGTAAATAAACCGAACACATGTCAAATGTCCTGATATCTCAGGACAAACATTTCCCAGATATATCTCAAAATGGTAGCATAAAAGAGTACCCACTGCCCACAAGGACACAGTCCGACAAGCTCTACACTTTACATATGCACAGTGGTGTCCATTGTAGGACCCAAAATTGTGGAAAGAATCGAATAATGTGTTATTCCAACGCTGCACCTGAACACATTGTCATCACAGGTACACATATGCACCGCAAGCGTGTTTAATGTTGCTGATAGCTCTCCATGTAATGCAGCACAGATGCACAGAAATACCCAGGGTACCGGGTCCATAGAACTGCATCCACATCACACTTCCGCACACATGACGGATGTGTAATGGGTACTGTCAATTGTTGCAGTCAAGGGATTCTGGGTATGTAGGCTCTGTGCTCGGTGTTGTTTCGCAGGCAATCCTTTCTCCCGCCCCGTGGGAGGGATGTGTGCGTATCACCTGCCTCAGTCTCCGCTAATAATGCAAACCATACTCCGGAGAATGCTAAATGTAGGTGTGTAATGTGTACAGCCCCATACTGCTGTCCAGTAGGCAATTGTCATGGATGGACACCCGTATGGCCAGAATGGCACCCACACCTGCAAACCCAGGTAAATGACATAGCCGCGGGAAGGCATAACACAGGAAATACACATAGGGACTACAGTTGACATTCCACATACAAAGCAGGACCGTCGTGCCAACACCGCCGTACACAGCACTCAATCTGCCAGCAACACACTGAGGAGCACCGCTACCGTGCAGCGTAACAGATGTGCGACCTGTGGAACACATACTAATGGCACACACACAACGTCAAGTAGGATATGTAAACTATGGCTTTCCCACCTATGAAGACAACATGGTTAAATGAATGCATAGGTAAGCAACATGGTCTGGTGGTGTTATAGTGGAAATACAGTGACGGATATGTCCCATTGGGACGTCTGCGGTTTAAATTGAGCATTTGCTAACCAGCATCTTTGGATGTATGTAATTTGTCCACAGTAGTAAATCACCTGGTTATGTAGCACCATGTGGAATGGGTAGTCCAACAGACATCCGCGATTTCTGAACACACAGTATCAGTGAAACCCACTGCTCACAAGGACACAGTCCGACAAGCTCTACACTTTACATATGCACAGTGGTGTCCAATGTAGGACCCACAAATTTGTCTAAAGACAGGAATGCCGCCTTCTTTCAACACTTAAGTGAACTCATTGTCGTCACAGGTACACATATGCACCGCAAGCGTGTTTAATGTTGCTGATAGCTGTCCATGTAATGCGGCACAGATGCACAGAAATACCCAGGGTACCGGGTCCATAGCACTGCATCCACATCACACTTCCGCACACATGACGGATGTGTAATGGGTACTGTCAATTGTTGCGGTCAAGGGATTCTGGGTATGTAGACTCTGTGCTCGGTGTTGTTTCGCAGGCAATCCTTCCTCCCGCCCTGTGGGAGGGATGTGCGTAGCACCTGCCCTACTCTCCGCTAATAATGCAAACCATACTCCGGAGAATGCTAAATGTAGGTGTGGAATGTGTACAGCCCTATACTAGTGTCCAGTAGGCAATTGTCATGGATGGACACCCGTATGGCCAGGATGGCACCCACAACTGCAAACCCGGTAAATGACATAGCCGCGGTAAGGCATGACACAGGAAATACACATAGGGACCACAGTTGACATTCCACATACAGAGCCGGACTCTCGTGCCAACACCGGCGTAGACAGCACTCAGTCTGCCAGCAACAGACTGAGGAGCACCCGCTACCGTACAGCGGAACAGATGTACGACCTGTGGAACACATACTAATGGCACACACACAACGTCAAGTAGGATATGTAAGCTATGGCATTCCCACCTATGAAGACAACATGGTTAAATGAATGCATAGGTAAGCAACATGTTCCGGTGGTGTTATATTGGAAATACAGTGACGGATATGTCCCATTGGGATGTCTGCGGTTTATATGAAGCAGTAGGTAACCAGCATCCTTGGATGTATGTCAATTGTTCACAGTACTAAATCAGCTGGTTATGTAGCACCATGTGGAATGGGTAGTCAAACAGACATCCGCGATTCCTGAACACACAGTATCAGTGAAATCCAATGCTCACAAGGACACAGTCCGACAAGCTCTACACTTTACATATGCACAGTGGTGTCCATTGTAGGACCCAAAAATTTGTCTAAAGACAGCTCTTCCGCCTTATTTAATCACCTAACGGAACTCATTGTAGTCACAGGTACACATATGCACCGCAAGCGTGTTTAATGTTGCTGATAGCTCTCCATGTAATGCAGCACAGATGCACAGAAATACCCAGGGTACCGGGTCCATAGAACTGCATCCACATCACACTTCCGCACACATGACGGATGTGTAATGGGTACTGGCAATTGTTGCGGTCAAGGGATTCTGGGTATGTAGACTCTGTGCTCGGTGTTGTTTCGCAGGCAATCCTTCTTCCCGCCCTGTGGGAGGGATGTGCGTAGCACCTGCCTTACTCTCCGCTAATAATGCAAACCATACTCCGGAGAATGCTAAATGTAGGTGTGGAATGTGTACAGCCCTACACTAGTGTCCAGTAGGCAATTGTCATGGATGGACACCCGTATGGCCAGGATGGCACCCACAACTGCAAACCCGGTAAATGACATAGCCGCTGTAAGGCATGACACAGGAAATACACATAGGGACCACAGTTGACATTCCACATACAGAGCCGGACTCTCGTGCCAACACCGGCGTACACAGCACTCAGTCTGCCAGCAACAGACTGAGGAGCACCCGCTACCGTACAGCGGAACAGATGTGCGACCTGTGGAACACATACTAATGGCACACACACAACGTCACGTAGGATGTGTAAACTATGGCATTCCCACCTACGAAGACAACATGGTTACATGAATGCATAGGTAAGCAACATGTTCCGGTGGTGTTATATTGGAAAGATAGTGACGGATATGTCCCATTGGGATGTCTGAGGTTTATATGAAGCAGTTGGTAACCAGCATCTTCGGATGTATGTCATTTGTTCACAGTACTAACGCAGCCGGTTATGTAGCACCATGTGGAATGGGTAGTCAAACAGACATCCGCGATTGGGGAACATACACCAGCAGTGAAAAGCACTGGGCAGGTGGACACAGTCCAGCAACATCTAACTTGACATATGCACATCGGTGTCCATTGTAGGACCCAAAAATTCTGTTCAGAGAATGCCTGCTAGCTTCCTGCATTACTCATGTGATCTAATTGTCGTCACCACGTCACAGGTACACATAGGCACGCAAGCGTGTTCAATGTTGATGATAGCTGTCCATGAACTGCAGCACACATGCACAGAAATACCCAGGGTATCGGGTACATTCAGCTGCGTCCACATCACACTGCAGCACACATGAAGGATGTGTAATGGGTACTGTCCACTGTTGCAGTCAAGGGAGTCTGGGTATGTAGAATCTGGCCTCGGTGTTGTTTCGCAGGCAATCCTTTGTCCCGCCCGGTGGGAGGGACGTGTGCGTAGCACATGCGTCACTCTCCGCTAATAATGCACACCATACTCCGGGGAATGCAACATGCAGGTGTGAAATGTGTACAGCCCCATACCAGTGTATAGTAGGCAATTCACATGGATGGACAAGCGTATGACTAAGATGGCACACATAAATGCAAACCCGGTGGAATTACACTGCCGTAGTAAGGAATTACACAAGTCATACACATAGGGACTACAGTTGACATTCCCCATACAAGAAACACAGACAACCAGCCGATGAAGTCCAAAGCAAAGACGAGGTACTGTAGGGACCGTCAGTGACCAACCAGAGCACACCAAGAATTAAAGGCAGTCACCATAGTCTATTCGAGCCCACTTCGTCTGCTTCATAAGCAGACTTATTCAGACTACATACAATGCAGTCCAACCTACTACATTTACAAGCATTAATTGGTTGGTATATTAGATGTGCTAGGTACTAATTACATGCCTTAAAGGCAGACAAGCGAACAAACCTTACTTGGGTTACACATCCCACACAGTGAGGACATCAGACATTGCTTTGAAAGGTACAGTCTTCATCGGAAAATGGAAATATATGTACATATATGAAACATGAACCAACATAAAATGTTTTCCAAATGTCTGACTGTGTAAGCTACATATATATGTCCTACGGATTGTGCCAATATATTAACAGAACTGCAGACACCTAGTAATATGAATGAACCATAATATATACACATAAACCGTATGAATATGACTACTGTAAAATAGACCAACGAAATGTAAAGATTCACAATGTGCTAATGTAACATTCATTTAGAAGGTTACTGAAATAAATCAATCCAGACATCCATGTGTAAATACTAACAGAAGGCCAGCGAGGTGCTTGCCCTCACATGTACTGGGATGTCGCTCCACAGCATAGTCAGTGTCTGGGTGATGAATCCGTCCCAACAACACGCTCGATTACTGACAGTGTCAACGTGTACGCCAGCTGCCCTTGTGGTTCTGAGGATCCACCTTATTTACGTGAAGCATAGTCATCAGATCTAGGTTCGACCTAGCCGTGCATGCCAGGCACGGGTCACCTCTGGGCAAGTGGTATGCAACTGTATACAGCTGGAATCCTTTCAGTCGGTCAGTATAACACATATACCTGAGACCCTGCATCCGTTTGTCGAAGAACTGTTGGTGCCTTTCCAGCTGCTGCAGGTGTTGGGTCAGATACATTCTGAACGGGGCATTGTACCCAATCATAGGTCTATTGAGTGATGAGTACAAGGGGACAATGACCTCCCCTGATCTAGATGTGAATCCCTCCATGATGATGTGGGCAATGTGGAAGGTCTACCCAACTATGTTAGCAACATGTGTGTCTAACGAACGGTTAACAACAACACGTGTCCCCAGATCACTGGTAACCCCTTCCGTGTTCAGTGGACTGCCACCTATATGGTAGCTCGGGGTAACCTTGTTCATCCCGAAGGGTATGCCTATGCATTTCCTGGCATTTAGCTGTAGGACATGTCTCTGGTACCACTTATCCACATCTGTGAGGCACTCCTGAAGGATATCTGTGTCAGATGTGTGTCTGACTTTGGCATCCGGTTTGCAGTCGTATGCAAACATTGTCACCCATAACCCCCCTGTGTGTGCGTGTACATTGGAAACGAGATGCTGGAAATAGTGGACCCAGGACTGAGCCCCATGGGACACCACCTGTGACTGGCTGTGAGTATGACATGGCGCCAGCAACTATGGCCATGTGTGTTCTGTGACCTAGCCCGTTTGCAACCCATATGGCGATGTATGGATTTACATTCAAGATGACGGGTTTATCAAGTATACCCGAGGGTGGTATTGTGTCGACGGCCTCTGCCGGGTTGAGGTAGGCTGTATGGACTGGTTTACCCTCAGCAATGGCCTTGGTGACTGATTCCACAAAGTGAAACACGTGTAAAGGGCATGATCTGACTATGACCAAGCTAAACTGGGTTGTATCCAAAGTATGCGGGTCCCCTATGTCCTCATCTATGTGTCCCATTATGATCCATCTCCATGGCTTTGCAGATAAGGCTTGTCAAACTAATGGTATGGTAATACCCAGGGTCAGTGGAGGCACCATCTATGTGGAGTGTGACTACAGTCGCCCTGTGCTACTACTCAGGTACGTATCCTGAGGTGAGGCTAGGATTACACAGCTGTCCGAAGTGTGGGTTAAATTCCCATAGAGTTCCTGGAGTGCACAGCTGGGACACCATGTGGACCCATGGATGTTGTGTTGACTGCCTTGGGGCTGGATGTGGGTAATGCTGGACATACCAACGGCAGACGCGTTACGCTCCCAGTCCGATGCCCAAGGGACCACACACATAGCCAGCCTTAGGCATAGGCCAAGTAGGTAGCCGCCTAGGGTGTTGCTCTACCCGGGGCACCTTTCCAGACTCTATTTGGTGTAGGTAGACCAGGAGGGGGTAGCGGGTGACGTATCGGTGGCAACCTCTGCCTAGGTCACCACTTACCCTAAGGCCACTCTTCCCGTGGGTAATACAGCAGTACCCACACCCAGACGCGGGTCATCGCTAGGGTCATTGCTAGTATGGCACATCATCTACGTAAGGAAGGAAACCATATATCCCCAGACATAATGGCACAGCATAATGCCTGTTCGCCGCCAAAGGCAGACATACGTCACCAGCGTCGGCCGGTGCGGACGCATCGCGAGATGTCCGCTAACAATGCCGACAATGTGTCGCTTTGTGAAACAAACTCCACAGAGACATTCAATAATAGACAACGACGGACAACCCGATGTCCTCGTGTCTGAGCTGTTCAACCTGTTACGCCATGTTAAATGTGTGTAGCACAGCGGAACCGGGCCAAACAAAGCAACGGACATGTCTGTGGCTCAGTGAAAGTCGTCACGCAATGTTAAACCCTTGTAATATTGCGACACAGGCCATACATACGGAGGGTTAGTAATGGCAGTAGGTTAGTTCGATCAGACCGTGTGCAATTAGTATAACGAGATCTACAACGGATACACCGGCCAATCGACGCACACGGTTAAGACTAATGGGGGGAGGGCCGTGACATGGTACCATGGACACGGACAAAACGTGCCCATGTGACTCATCTAACATTCAGACAGGGTCAGGGCGGTCCCACAGTGGGCGCCAAGACCAAACCCAAAGCACCACAGCAACACCCTGACAATCGAAGGCCTGTATGCATATGGGATATAAGCAGCTGTCATCTGAACAGCCCTGTGGTGATGACATATGCATCCTGGGCCATGAGCGAGGGGGAATTAGGAATGTTCAACATGCAGTACCGCACCTTTCCCAGCAGGAGAATGGATGCCTGTGACGTGCGTGTGTGCGGGGGGGGTGATATGTAAATGTACATAGGTACCACGGGTATGCATATTAATGACAACGAACAGCTAACGTGCACTGGTCACAGTAGAGTCAAACGTGACTGCAGTCACGCTGGAATTATGACTATAGAACATATAGATGTGCACGGTACGTAAAGCGCCCATGCTGCAAAGACTGTTACATATATAAAGCTGTAAGTGCTTTCTGCACAAGTCCGTCAACCGGATCAGACATATGTTACCAGAATAGTCACAAGTAACGCAAAACACGTAACCACACAGACACTGTAAACATATATAAACGGACTACGGATATGCATGTGCGCGGCGTAACCCACAATCCGGACATGCGAGTATGCGGTGCGTGTGTGATCCAGTGGAACCAGGGAAGGTTACGGATGTCTCCTCCACACGCTTACATTCATAATTGTCAAATATATGCTTAAATAGTACCTATTGATTCCATGCTTTGTTATCGTAATGCTACTAATATACACATCGATATACAATAACCTGATCAACACACTACATTCTAAGGTGCACTCTCACCAATTATCAACTATGTGTCCGGATACTGATTGTATTTACCAATATTGTAGATATATTAACACATTGTTGCCGTATTATTGTTTCCATGAAGTAAGGCATGCAACACTGATATGTATATGTCACGTTATAATCAAGACTTGGAGCACTGTCCACCTAACTATGAGCAGGTTTATTGATTATTTCGCTTTAAACCGACTCTGAAGGGAGTGAATTAGGGACGGCTATGTCATGACATCCGTACTCCGACGGTGCCCCATGTTAGTAGTTGAGAGAGCTCAGTATCCTTTCACTGTGGATTCTATCGTATTTGACAGTGTCTGTTTCTGCCGATATATGTTCCATAATGTCGTTTATGAAGATGGGCAGGACGCAAGGTCTGCTGTATTTACGCATACTGGCACGTGGATATAGATAGGCCATGTCATACAAACGATGGGTAGTCAAGCAGACATCCACGACTGGGGAACATACAGCGGCAGTCAATACCACTGGCCAGATGGGGACAGTCAAACACGTTCTACACTTTACAAATGCACATCGGTGTCCATTGTAGGACTCCAAAAATTCTGACTGTTTTGCCAGTATGCGCCAGAAACAGCCAATCCGAGTACAAACCGTGACTACGGCACAGCTAGACATATGCACCACCAGCGTGTTTAAGGTTGATGATACCTGCCCATGACATGCAGGACATATGAACAGAGGTCCCCAGACTGCCGTGTCCATACATGTGCGCCCATATCCCAGTTCCGCACACATGAAGGATGTGTCATGCGCATCGTGGGGAGTTGCAGCCCTGGTATCCTGGATATGCAAAATGGGTCTCGGTGTTGTTTGGCTGATAATCCGTTGTCCCGCCCCGTGGGAGGGCTGCGGGTACAGGACGTGCCTTAGTCCCCAGTAAGGATGCAAAGCACCCATAGGGGAATGCTAAAGGCATGTGTGAAATGTGTTCAGCCCTACATCAGTGTCCAGTAGGCATTTCCCAAGGATGGACAAACGTACGGACAAGATGGCACCCATAATAGCAAGCCTGGTGGAATCACACAGCCGTAGTAGGGCATGACACAGGACATAAAGATGGAAACAGCAGTACATACACCCGTAGACATCCATCCTGCCATGCGAATCCCAGCGCATACAGCAGCGAAGGTGCTATCCAGTATGTGGGGATCACCCGCCTCCACTCTGCGGAACATACCTGCGACCTGTGGAACACATATTAATGGCACACCAACAACGCCAACTAGGAAGGTCATACTATCGCTAAAATATGGAGTTCACACACATAACCGACATACTGTCATGAATACATAGGTTCTACATGTACCGGCTGTGTTATACTGACAATTCAGTGGCGGATAGTTCACAATGGTACCTGTGAGGATTATGTAAAGCTGTTGCCAACCTGCAGGACTACAGTAACACCCTATGGGTAAATTGTGGAAGGACACGGGTTACGTAGCACTACATAATATGGGTAGGCGGACAGACATCCGGGAATGGGGAACATACGGCGGCAGTCAAACCCACTGGCCGAATGGACACAGTCCAACATGTCCTAAACTTTACATATGCACATCGGTGTCCATTGCAGGACCCAAATATTACTCCTTAAGTGAGTGTGAGCAACATAGTGTGAACCGGAAGAGGTGACAGCCGTGACTACGGCACAGGTAGATATGTGCACCACAGGTGTCTTCAAGGGTGATGACAGCTGTCCATGAAATGCAGGACATATGAATAGGACTCCCCAGGCTGCTGCATCCATACACGTACGTCCACATCCCATTTCCGCACATGAAGGGTGTGCAAGGGCTACTGTCGACGGTTGCAGACATGGGATCGTGGGTATGCATATATGGGTGTCGGTGTGGATTGGCAGATGATTCATCGTCCCGCCCTGTGTGCGGGACGTGGCCATGGCATATGCGTTACTCCGCAATACTAATACCGATCATCCACCGGAAATGGAGAATGCAGCTGTGAAATGTTGACAGCCCGATACTAGTGTCCAGTAGGCAGTTCCCATGGATGGACAAACGACGCCAAGATGGCACCCATAGCTGCAAACTGGGGGAATCCCACAGCTGTTGCAAGGCATAACCCAGGGAATACAGATACGGTGTACAGTACACACACCCCATTCAAAGAAAGACCGCTGGGCAGATACCGGCGTACACAACACCATGTGCCAGCACATCTATGGGGATCACACGCCCATACAGTGGAACAGATGGGTCACCTGTGTAAAGATACCAATGGCACAATCTCCACGCCTGCTGGGAATGACATAGGATGGTCAAACTATGGCGTTGACACCAAAGAAAGACATCCTTCGGTGAATTAATAGGATTGATGTCAATACACCATGGCAAACACCCAATGAACAGGGAAGACTTGCTGGCACCCTATGGCCACAAACAATGTCACACATAGGTAGATGGAACAGTCAACATAAACATTTCGTCCACGACAGGTCGCATATGGTATCCAAAGGTACTTCATAGACATGTATGCGCTATCACCCGTTGGCCCCGTGAGACTTACACATAACATGGAAGTATCCTGGCTTTAAATGTCCACCCTTACACTTCCATTTGTCACTTTCTATGCGAGCAATGGGGATGTAGCCACAGCATAGAAAGCAGAGACGTACTGCTAACGGAACACACACATGTCAACATCACAGAAAGCATACTATGAACACACGTATTACATGATATTGTACTATGCAACACAAACAAACCGGAAACCTGCAGCAAGAATAGTCCCCGTAGTTCGACACAACACAAGTCTTCGTAACATTTGAACAGTTCATTAAAACATGCAACGTTTTCGTTGTTTCCACAACGTGTGCAGGAAATATGCTATGTCTAAGAATGTTCACAATCAACAATGTGAGTCTTAACATGATTTTAAATATCACACTGTTGATTGTGAACACTGTAACAATTTGCTTATTCAGATGTATGGTCGAAAGCAACGGAAACACACACACACACGGAAGGGACGGGAGATGAATTTACGCCTATTTACATGAACTCAGTACAGTATGAATCATTTACACAACGCGCTACCGAGTTAACTGACGTGAGCGCTGTCAGAGGCATACATGTAGGCTGCTGACGCCACCCGCAAGACAATATTTGGAAATAGCCAAGGCATGTGTTGCGAAGCGTCTAAAAGCATAATCAGTCGCAGGGGCAGCTGGAAACACACACACACACGGAAGGGACGGGGGACGAACCTACGACTATCTACATGAACACACTACTGTATGAAGCATTTACAGAACGCGCTACCAAGTTTGCTAAACAGAGCGCTGTCACAGGCATACTTGTAGGCTGCTGACGTCACCCGCAAGACAATAGTTGGCAATAGCCAAGGCATGTGTTGCGGAGCGTCTAAAAGCATAATCAGTCGCAGAGACAGCTGGAAACACACACACACACGGAAGGGACGGGGACGAACCTACGACTATCTACATGAACACACTACTGTATGAAGCATTTACAGAACGCTACCGAGTTTGCTAAACAGAGCGCTGTCACAGGCATACTTGTAGGCTGCTGACATCACCCGAAGACAATAGTTGGCAATAGCCAAGGCATGTGTTGCGGAGCGCCTAAAAGCATAATCAGTCGCAGAGACAGCTGGAAACACACACACACACGGAAGGGACGGGGGACGAACCTACGACTATCTACATGAACACACTACTGTATGAAGCATGTACAGAACGCTACCGAGTTTGCTAAACAGAGCGCTGTCACAGGCATACTTGTAGGCTGCTGACATCACCCGCAAGACAATAGTTGGCAATAGCCAAGGCATGTGTTGTGGAGCGTCTAAAAGCATAATCAGTCGCAGAGACAGCTGGAAACACACACACACACAGAGACACACACACGGAAGGGACGGGGAACGAACCTACGACTATCTACATGAACACACAACTGTATGAAGCATTTACAGAACGCGCTACCGAGTTTGCTGAACAGAGCGCTGTCACAGGCATACTTGTAGGCTGCTGACGTCACCCGCAGGACAATAGTTGGCAATAGCCAAGGCATGTGTTGCGGAGCGTCTAAAAGCATAATCAGTCGCAGAGACAGCTGGAAACACACACACACACGGAAGGGACGGGGGACGAACCTACGACTATCTACATGAACACACTACTGTATGAAGCATGTACAGAACGCGCTACCGAGTTTGCTAAACAGAGCGCTGTCACAGGCATACTTGTAGGCTGCTGACATCACCCGCAAGACAATAGTTGGCAATAGCCAAGGCATGTGTTGCGGAGCGTCTAAAAGCATAATCAGTCGCAGAGACAGCTGGAAACACACACACACACACACGGAAGGGACGGGGGACGAACCTACGACTATCTACATGAACACACTACTGTATGAAGCATTTACAGAACGCTACCGAGTTTGCTAAACAGAGCGCTGTCACAGGCATACTTGTAGGCTGCTGACATCACCGAAGACAATAGTTGGCAATAGCCAAGGCATGTGTTGCGGAGCGTCTAAAAGCATAATCAGTCGCAGAGGCAGCTGGAAACACACACACACACACACACGGAAGGGACGGGGACGAACCTACGACTATCTACATGAACACACTACTGTTTGAAGCATTTACAGAACGCGCTACCGAGTTTGCTAAACAGAGCGCTGTCACAGGCATACTTGTAGGCTGCTGACATCACCCGCAAGACAATAGTTGGCAATAGCCAAGGCATGTGTTGCGGAGCGTCTAAAAGCATAATCAGTCGCAGAGGCAGCTGGAAACACACACACACACACACACGGAAGGGACGGGGGACGAACCTACGACTATCTACATGAACACACTACTGTTTGAAGCATTTACAGAACGCGCTACCGAGTTTGCTAAACAGAGCGCTGTCACAGGCATACTTGTAGGCTGCTGACGTCAGCCGCAAGACAATAGTCGGCAATAGCCAAGGCATGTGTTGCGGAGCGTCTAAAAGCATAATCAGTCGCAGACGCAGCTGGAAACACACACACACAGAGACACACACACACGGAAGGGACGGGGAACGAACCTACGACTATCTACATGAACACACAACTGTATGAAGCATTTACAGAATGCGCTACCGAGTTTGCTGAACAGAGCGCTGTCACAGGCATACTTGTAGGCTGCTGACGTCACCCGCAGGACAATAGTTGGCAATAGCCAAGGCATGTGTTGCGGAGCGTCTAAAAGCATAATCAGTCGCAGAGGCAGCTGGAAACACACACACACACACAGACACACACACACACACACACACACACACACACACACACACACACACACACACACACACACGGAAAGGACGGGGGACGAACCTACGCCTATCTACATGAACACACTACAGTATGAAGCATTTACAGAACGCTACCAAGTTTACTGAGCAGAGCGCTGTCAGGAGGCATACCCCTACGTGAGTGGTATCATTTGCAAAGGCAATGCGCCCGCTCGGGTGTTCGGACAGAGTGCGCAGTCACGCAGTCTGTTACCATCCCAAGGTCGCCGTACACTAACACGTTAGTGCTGCAGTCGAGAATAACAAGTAACTACTGATCAGTACATCACTGCATACTGGGCATGCTCAGACACTTAGACTCGGCACAGGGCAGACATGCATACACATGTTGCCACGGCATGGGTGGCGGAATGAGGACCGTCGTGTGTCCAGCCACACAACAGAAACCTGGCCATGCCACAGACGTGGCGCTATGCGGGGATAGAGGCAGGCACCCGGGTATTACTGCAGACGGCTGCGGTGTGCACTGTGCTGTGTGTCTATCTACACAGCTGCCTACTGGGCATGCTCAGACACTTAGAGTCGGCACAGATCAGACATGCATACACATGGTGCGACGGCATGGGTGGCGGAATGCGGACCATCCTGTGTGTCCGCCACACAACAGTAACCCGGTCATGCCACAGACGTTGTTGTTGCTGCGGGGAATATGTAGGTGCAATTAACCATGTGTAGGACTGGCCTACAGTTTGTTGCATGCTACAGACAACCCTCACAAACACAGGATACCTTCACAGATGTCCTGAGGACACTGGTGAGTGGGCATGCTCTCACAACAGCACCGTTTGGGTGACATGAACCACCCATACATAGCCTGGGAACATTACCCATGGCACAACACAGTACGCCAGCAGTCCCAGGTGTTCACACACCTGGCCACTGTTAAACAGCCATGCACCATACATACCAGGGTGCCGATGTCTGACAGTTCTGCCCATCACGCATGGTGAGGATATGCCCCACACAGGATGTACAGCCCTCAATGGTGATGCAAGACCGTATAGTGGATCCACTGGTCATCCACTCACTGTAACCAACACCAGCATGGGGGACCTCAGTGATGACCTCTCCACAGAAAACCACACACATCATATGACCGGTGTGGTACCCTACATGTCCTCCATGCCAATGTTGAACAGAGGCCAGACCGGCAAACGCCAACGAATGCCTTCCCGACCACCCACATGCATGTCTGCAACAGGCAAACATGATGACATCAGGACCTTGTCCACCACAGGTAGGCACATGGTGTGGTGGACCGCAGCCACTGACTACCTGTACATCAACGGTTGGAGCTACTACATGGCAGGGCAATGACAGTACCAGGGAAACCATCACCCATTCATACCGGCGTCACCATACGGCCCCACATACCAACATCCAGGTCCACTCTCGGGAGTGGTACTGCAGAGGGCACATGAGACAACCACAGGGCCTTCCCTAACTGTGGTAAGGACATGGTTGGGGGCACACAGACTTGCCTGGAAATGGTCCAGAATGGCACAACAGTCACTGCACCCACAGACATTGTCTGCATACCACAGGACATGTTCCATGCATACACCCCCAACAGGGAACATATCCATCCCACCAGAGTGTATCCTCCCAAACATGTCATATGGCCTGGAGTGATCCCATATCTCTATGGCGCTTGACACGCCAGCAATGGGCACCGATGGTTTCCCTGGCTGTGTGCTACCCATCCTCTTTGAGGCCCTCGCCCACACATGCGCCACTGTGTCATGTTAGCCTTACTATGGGCTATGTCCCCAATGGATGCCATATGGCATCTGTGGTCCCACTATGCCAGGGTAGTGCTCCTATGGACTGTCAACAGCCACACTCTATACGCTTGACAACTGTTGTCTGCAAAGCTGTGTGGAGGTCCATACAGGTGGTCATGGTTACAGATAGCGGTGTACAGCCAATACCGGAACATACCCACAACTACATAGTCAAGGGCGGATCCTGCCTCCCGAACCTGCTCGTCCAGTCTGGAGTGTTCACCAAGGCCATTGATGGGGATATGTGGGTTTGCACACAGTACCATGACCTGGTGGGAGCGTTCAGAGCACACTACACATGGGACCCATGTAAAGGCTCGCCAGCATACATGTGGGGACATATGCCACCCGATGCTTCTCACACAGGTTGGAGGTCACACCACACAGGGTTGGTGCTGAAGGTGCCTTGTCACACTCATATCTGGACCCAGTGGAGGCCCACAGGGCTCACTCCTGTGCCCCTGCCATATGGCATCCGACCTTCCAATGTGCATGCAATCATAGGGGATTGTAGCAGACAAGGTATGCAGATGACTACGCACCGCCGACATACCCAGCACCCCATGTTACACGAACATCCCCCTAGGGCGCCATAGACATGGATGACTGGTGCCAGAGCCATGGCCTGCTACCAAATGCCAGAGAAGGTGCAGCCCTACCCAGTGTGAAGAACATGTTCGTCCCAATGTCACATGTAGGTGGTACGCCATTAAAGATGGTGGACATGTTCAGGGTAATGGCTACCACACCTGTTGGCAACCTCTGTCAACACACACAATGGCAATGTGGGTGTGAAGACATTCCATTGTGGCCTCCTGGTCTGGATGGAATGGCAACCACATCAGGGGTGTTCATTGTACCCTGTACACATCACACACCAGTGCAATGACTGCGCATAATGGCACATGTGGCCTGTAGCTAACCTGACGCCTGCAGCACTCGGAAGGACCGCAAACGCTCCACAAGACGGGATGACGGTGCTAGGACATGTGTCACAAGGTGCACGCCAAGGGGACACCGGCTGTGGATCTTCACAGCACAGCTGCTCCGTGGTGATCTGTGCCTGACATACACGGCCATGTCTGACCTGGGTGACATGGGCACATTCCACCTCCCAGGCCCCATGCGAACACGGGCACAGAAGCGACTGTCAGACACCTCAACCCAAAGATGAGTGGGACGTGCTGGGGGAACAGGGTAACGGCCAGACACACACTACAACACGAGGAGGTGTGCCAGGCCATGTGAAGGAAAGGCCCTGACTGCCTTTGTCCAGGACTGCTACTGGCGTGTGGATGTGTGGCTATAGTTATGCCAGTCAACGCCTGTGTGTCACTGCTAGACCAGGGACTGGGACTGATGGATATGGCATCCCCATCCTGAGGGGTGTTAGATGCCACACACAGTCATGCTAGGTCCACACATATCCTGTCACGTTCATGTGTGCCTATGTACCTATGTAGGGGTCCATGCCGGATGTGGGTAACTGTGCTATGCTGATTTTGCCAGACATGCCTGTGGGTACCCCACGACTACACGTGGGGAACTAATTACAGTGCTCCCAGTAGGCACGTGCAAGTACACCATCAGTATCATACGGGTTAACTGCACCGACATGGTGCTACACATGTAACCACCACACATACTGTGTACACATATCAATGAATGCTGCACCTGTCCTGCATGGTATGTGTGCTGCATGATGTCCGTGCACAACACACATCACATACACACCTGTCACCAGCCATACACACACACCACAACATACACAGCACGTACTATGCGGACACAGGTATCACATACACCTCTCACTATCGTGTCCACCCTGTGCATCATAATATGTCAGCTTAACCGTGCATTGATGGTGTGGCTCACAGTTATGTGGCAGAGACTTAATCATATGCACAGGGTGATATGTGCCACAGGCATGGGCTGTACCAATGGATGACATCATGTGTGTGTGTAAGGGCCAGTGCATTGAGTGGGCATGACTATGTAGATTGCATGTGGGTGTGGTGGAGCCCTACAGTTGTGTCTGCTGTGTGGGTGTGTGTGTACACAGTTCAGTCATCTGTGATGCCTACACGGGGTATGCTTGGCAGCCCCTGACTGTACAGTGCAGGTGTTACGGCTCACTGTGTCTGCCGGCGGAGAAATGTGACCCGCGCCTGCCTGGGGTCGCACGGGCACGACCGGGTGGAGGTACAGACTGTCCACTCTCCGATGTCACATGTCCGCTGGAAACGTGCCCACGACGGGGCCCCAGGGCCACGCCCACGTGGCCTGCTCTGTCCTGGTGTGGTTGGTGTGGTAGCAGCTGCCGTGCTACTGCTACCATCACCGTCTGTGTGGGCATGGGAGGTGGCACGCACACGCTGACCTGCAGCAGGTGGTGTTGCTGGCACCCCCACGAGCCCTATGCCTCACCCCTACCTGGTGTTCCTGCACGGACTGCGCACGCTCAAGGATGGCCAAGCCTCGGTCGATGAGACCAGCCATATCGCCTAATCTCCTATCCAGAACATCGGCAAGATGCTGTTGTGCATTCGCCAATGCCTGGATGCTGTCATTTAGGGTACGGATTGCGGACCTCTGCAGCCTCTGCCCCTCCTGGTTCTGCCGTTCGGCACGTGCCTGCGCCGCCATTACAGTCTGGAACATGCGTCTGGTTATACCAGCTGCTGCACCCTGGACGGCAGGTGTATGTCTAGCGGTGCTCCCCTACGGGCAGCACCTGCCACATGCCTGCGTGGCACTGCACCAGTCCTTACACTGGCAACATCGTGTGTACCCACACCTTCTGCAGCCACCACACATTCCTGCTCGGGACAACAGACGCTGACTGACCGTCATCTATGGGCAACGGTGTTGGGGTATGTGTCGGCATCTGAACCGTGTGCAGGGATGAAAGGGACGTATGTGTGATGTTCTCCAGTGGCACAGACTCTGCCTGTGACGACCCTGCCTGTGCCTCATGCACATGCTCATCACCACTAGTATCTGTGGGGACACTAGCATCAGACTGACCGCAGGAGGGGAACGCACCTACAGCACCTGTCAATACAAAGACATACCATCGGTTACACACAGACACACAGACACACACACACACACACACACACACACACACACACACACACACACACACACACACACACACACACACACACACACACACACACACACACACACACACACACACACACACACACACACACACACACACACAGCATGCATGTGATTATGCAGGTGGCATGCAGCATTCACACAACACAGACCAGTGAATGCAGACCAGACATTCATAGTGGCAGTATGTACACTGCCCTGGTGGGGACAGTACAACAGGCAGGTGTCATTTAGTAGGCATGCAGTACACACATTCATGGTAGTTTGCATGCATCAGCGTGATACACCGTGTGGCCGGGCAAGTTGGGAGTACACATGGCTGCCAACACTATGTAATGTACACCGCAAACATGTGCGGTATCATGTGGACGTGTGAAGATGGTGTCCCACCGCATGCACCACATCACGATGGCTGTCATGGTGCAGTGTTATGTGTACAGTGTACAGATACAATGTATGTGTAACAGTGATGTCTGTGTAGGTACGTTTGCTGTGAGCTGTGTGCATAGCTGTACGGTGTGTGGTGCGGGCTCTGTGCCACTGCACAGTAGCAGGACACAGCTATGTGTCTGTGCGATGCGTGACCTGGACGCATTACATTGCCATGTCTGTAAGCCAGTTCAGCTGCTCAGCAGCACATATATGGTGGACATTGGAGGCACCTGTAGTAGCTGTGGAGAGGAATTTCATGTCACTGGTGTACTACATCAGATGTCCAGGGGTCCACTACATTGATGAACCCACTATGTGTGTACAGGGTGCAATGGTGAGTACCCACTGTGGATGTGCTGTGTGGCAACATGCCTGTAGGTATCAACCATGGCCTTGTCTGTCTGACTCATTGACAATTGTGTGTGGTAGACATTGTGCACACGGCCCTGTGGTGGCCCATGTGACATACACCCATACTAGTGTGACGTGTCACATTCTCTACGGATATGCTGACAGTGTGTATGTCTGCTATGTTGTGCATAGGTCATATGTGACAATGCTGCAGCCAGACATCCACGTGCATGGGACATGGCATGCGCCATGTCACAACGTGTGCACCCGATGCAGGGGCATGGGTCACATTGGTAACACCTGTGCTCTGGCCAGATCACAGCTCACTCTGTGGTACTGTGTCCATACTGCACTGGCATACCAATGCATACTACACATGCAGCCATTGTGTAACACCTACACCATTGTATGCATAGCTGAATGCACGTAACACACCAATTGGTTGTGTGGTGTCATACCACTCTACGGTAACGGGTGTATCTACTGTACATGGGTGGTGTGTATGTCGGGGGTGCGAGCTGTATACCGTGACGGGGGCACACACAGGTGAGCATGTCATGCCTAGACACATGGGGAATATCAATACAGCAGAACATGCGCTTGACTGGCAACAGACTTACCTGCAACAGACCCTTGTCCTTGCGACACGCCAGACGTACCTGTAAAGGCATTACACAAAGGTATACACATTAGCCATTACTATCTCCACGGTCAGCACTGTGCATGACACATCATGCATGTGTGTGGTTGCATGTGCTATGCACATGTCTGCTAACACAACATAGCATACAATGGTTTGCATCTTGTGTGGCCATATACCTGGCATGTATTGCTATATCATGTGTTGTACTATGACACCCACACCCACGTCGCCTATCATACAAACATGCAACACTGACTTACCATGCAGCTCCAGGCTCATAGCTCGGGAGACACCCACCTCCATGATGGACGCAAGTGGTTCTGCGTGTTGTTCCGTGGGTGTCCCCAGACTGGCCAGGAGCTCCTCCGTAGCTGTGAGTGGGGGCTGTGTTGGTGGCCCACCACCTGTCCCACGTTGTTGCCTGGCGATTGCAGCGCACGCTGTCTTGCATGCCGGATCAGGTCTGTGCAGTGCCTGCGGATTTGTTGGTAGCTGCGGTTGGTTCCGCCCACGCTGTTCACCCTCCTGCACAACTCCTCCCACATCTCCTGCCGTTCTTGTGCCTGCTGTGGCACATGGCTAAACAGGGCGTTGTAGTTACTCTGGAGGTATGGTATGATGACCTCCTCCTCCTGTCGGCTAAATGGTGGAAGCCGGGAACGTGGCATTATCTGGAAGACATAATGATGGTGGCAGGTCACATTCACACTGCTGTGCTGGCATACTGTTGGAAATACATTGCTATGACATGTACGACATCTGCACAGTGATCTGTGAAGGGCATCGTGGCGGTGACACAGCCGATGTTGTGGCTTCACACCATTGAGCACTGGGTGTCACATCATATCTGTGTGCCACCCCATCATACTGTGCACGCACCATGTAGATGTTAGCCTGCCATGGACATGTGTACCTGGCTGCACCTACGTCCATATCAGTTGGCATATGTCCCCATGTGATGTCTGTGCTACTGTTCACCTGTACGCTGTGTATATGTCAGTACACATCACGTCTGTGTCCATTGTGAACGTCAGCAGCGGCACTGTACACATACACATGGACACCTGCACATGCATGTGTTGTGCCATGTACTTCCACACAGCACTGTACCGGTGCTGGACAACTTGCCCCAGCTCACCTGTGTTACGTATGTGATAGACATGGAGCAATGTGTAACCATGACACATTAGCAGGAAAGGCCATGCATAGCATGTACACGCACATTGTGCAGAGCATCACACAGCACCTGTAACATGACAGGGTGCATCGCCACCACATTACTACTGTGTATGGTTGATAGTTAGAGTGCCTTTGTCCATTGCACCATGTGGGACTGTGATAGCTCATGCAGCCTTGCTGGTCATCTCTGCATGATATGGCAGGGTATGCCACATACATGGCAATGGGTGTGACCCACCCAGGGGCTGACGGTATTGGCAGGGTGGCTGTCCATTGCTTTTGTCATAGCTGTGTGAATATGGACATTCAACATGTTTATCACCATGGTGTGGACACTGTCCTCCAGCGAGGTATGCTGTACGCTGCTTGTTGAGGGTGTGTGTGGTGCATGCAGGTATCACACATCCATGCATACACTGTAGCCCTGGCAGGTGCTATGTGCTGGGATGTTGATCGACACAGTGCTGTATGTGTACACACACCGCTATCCCATGCACATGGATATCTGCCTGAACTGATGTGGGTAACACATATGTGTACATACATTGCCCGCTGCCACCCACATGTCTGCTGCTGCACTACACACCGCCATCCCTCCCTGTGTGAATGTGGTGTTGGCCTCAGCAGAGGTATCCATGTATGGGGACATGGATGTTCACATAGCAGGCCCACTGATGGTATCGTCGATCTGACCATACACATATGATGCACCCCTCACACATACAACCCATTCATATTGTTGTTCACAATGGTGACACGGCTATATTGCTATGCCGGAGCCATTCACAGACATACATACACAGAGGCATGCACGCCCATCTGTGTCATTGGCCGGACTATTGGTGTGGTTTGGCACCTAACGTGTTTGACTGCAGGTGGCGCAGACCTACTGTGCACATGTCTACATGGTAGGCCTGTTCTACGGTAGGCATCTGTGATGTGCTGTGCACATCTCATACCTGCACATATGCTTGTTGTCCATCGGTCCACAGGCCAGTGGTGGGACATACAGGGATGTTGCTGAACATATGTACATGCGACCCTGTACAACTGTGACGCTAGCCTCTCAGATGCTCATGTGTCGTGGACGTGAACACCGTACACACACATGTGGTTGTGGGCCGTCCATAACCATCTCCACCTGTGGGTTGCTATCATCCCACACACTCCTTGTACTGTATGTTCAGGCTATGCAGCTATGTGGGGCTTGTGTGCATACAATACGATACTATGTGCCTTTGCACCCATCACAGACATTGTCACACAGGTACACCGGCAGCCATACACATCGCAGATTGTTGTCAGCATGTCACATGTGGTACACACCTAACACATCTCCTGCGGGACATGGTAATCTGTATGGGCATGTCCAGTAGTGACATACCACAGCTACCCCTACATGACGGCTATGCAGGACATGTCTGTGTACATCTACTGTGACATATACACAAGCAATGCCCCTACCTACATCACATGGTACTACCTGTGGAGTATGTGTGTCTGCATCCATGCTATGGCCATAGATGACAATTGTACATCTATATGTGCAACATACCTCAGTGGGGTTGTCATGAGCACATGTTCCATGTGTCAATGCATTGTTTGTGTCTGTTGTGCAGTCATTGTTGTGCATGGTTTACATGGCTGACATAGTGTACTGTGTCTGATTCCAGGTACTTCATTGGGCTACCAGCATTGTACATTTCTACAGCACATTCCAGCCATCATGTAGCCAGCTTAGATGACAGTGGGAGGTGTTCCACCATGTGCACATATGTCACACGGTACAAGGGTGACTGACACACATTGTCGGGACTGGGTTCTGACTGCTGTGGATGTGTGTACCGGTGTTGACAACCATGACTGCACCAGATGGTGTCTTCTGGATGTGTGACATTCACAACAAACACCCACATTCACATAGCAGCACATCGTCCACGACAATTGACATTCCTGCCTGAACACTGTGTACGGTATGTTTGTATGACCACTGCATATATCACTGGTGGCCACCAGCATGGCTGCCTACAACAGCAGTGTGTATCCTGTGCAAACATGGGTTACACCAGTCACACCACACCTGTGCCAGCTGGCCCTGTAGTGGGTGACAGTGCAGTTCCATTCATCATGTAACAGTATACATCGTGCACCAGTATGTTGCAGACATGTGAACGGCTGTGCTACTCAACATATGCACACATGACACATCACCTGGTACACCGTGTCTGCCTTGCCACCTGCTATTGTGACCACCCTGTGATGACATTGTACAGCCCACATGGACGTGGACATGTGATGGCTCAATGGTGAATTAACCGTCCAGGTGTGTGTCTAGCCAGGTGTCCAGTAGCCACTAGTCTGCATGCAGGGATAGTCTACATTGGCCTACTCTGTCACTGGGACTGTTGACTATGGTCATACTGTTGTTATGCAGGCATGTGCTGTTTGTCCAGTCTGATAGTCGTGTTGAACCACACTACCGTGGCACACATGACGTGTGGACATCTGGCTAAGGTGTGCAGCCCACATGTACATCTTCTCATGCTATGCTGCCTGTGCAGCGGTGTCACATGTCTGTCTCTGGCAGGGCTGTCACAGGTAGGCACAGCATGCAGTGATGTGTGACAATGCTTACACCCTCCACTGTGCTGTCCACTAGCACTGCACACACAGTACAGCACACATGTCATTTATCTACGGTGCCTGGGACCTGCCTCCATGCCCTACACGGCACACCTGCCAGTCCAGATTGTACACAGATCATACCTCCCAGTCACATACCTAGACTGCAACACACACAGGTGGGTGGTTCCCACACCACACCGTGATTTACACACATACTGTATTTTCCCATGACACATTGCATCATAGGTAGTCCATGTTCAGATACCCATGTTTGTGGCCACTACACACATTGTGACACGCGACAGTGCAGACACTGTACACCACAGGTTACATGCCAGTCGGGTTGGCATGCTGTACATTGCACCTGGGACAGTTGCTACTGCTATGTATTGCCAGCAACACGACCTTCCCTAGTATGGACTCCCACATACCCACACATGCTTGGCCATGCAGTACGCATAGCTGGGTGACACATTACACGACACATACCATACCTACACTACCCTCAGCATGCACCAAACCTCCATGTGTCTGTATGCTAGGCCTACACACCTCCCCCCTCTGTTTGCTGAACATCCATGCTTACCATCCCTGCTAGCCACACCCTAAGCACACAACCATAGCAGCATGCATGGTACATACACACTACAGCCGGTATTACTGACATCCACTGACAGAGGTAGTTGAGGGCATGGCAGCCCGTCCGATGGACAGTCTATGTGCCTATGCCAACAGTGATCACAGTGCACTTCTGCTACATTTACACACTGGTAGGGACCATGCTATTCCACACTGAGACATGGTGGTGCTGGCATTTTCACAGACGCCACAGTGGTATTCCTGTTCCATGCACACGTGCTGTATGGGCACATGTGCAGGCTGTTGCACGGTAGTTTTGTTCACCTGTGTGTTGTGTGTCACTTGACAGTCATGGTGTGTCCTGCTGGTGCATGACATACCCCACAGCTAGCTACCTACACATGACTGCCAGACATTGCAGTGTGGGCCCTCACGCAGTGTGGTGGTATGTCTCTGCTGTTTGACTACATCCACATTCAATGCAGCATACCACGGTCATGCAGGCATTGACGACACAGATGTTGCTGGCATCCTGCCTGCCAATGGGGTACCTACCAACAATACACACTCTCACTCACTACAGGGTTCCAATCCTTGGCTGGACATTGTATTAACCCTGTGGACACATACATAGTACTGGCATGCACATGTTATGTCTGGGAACACAGTCCCAATGTCACCTCCAACCGCCGTAGTTGTTGTATCCCGCCAACCTGGCTGTTACATGTCTCTGCAGCAGCACACGCCAGTGACTGCTAGCCCATTCATGTACGTTGTGCACCCTGACCACCACACTACCACATCTATCACACTACACATGGATGGTACTGCATTGCACGTATGGGGCTGCATCTCTACACCCATGACTGGGCCATTCAGTATGGCACTGGGCCACATCTTGACATACATGCTTCACACACTCATTGACTACCTGCATGCCTTTCCTGGCACCCTTGTTGGGCTTCTGTGCGCCACAGCACACCACATCCCATGCTGGCCACCTGTCATATTATTGCATGGGTGGTTGGGGTGGTACAGAGGGTATCACAGCAGACATGATCCACTCTTTGCCCTTCAGCACCATTCCACTTTATGCTATTGACAGTGTACACATCCAGCATCACATCGCACTATGTATCGGCATGTTACGCCATGTGCCTTCTGTACAGTTCACACAGTGGTGCAGGCATATCATGCTGACTACAACATTTCAGGGACGTGTGGCATTGCACGCCTCAGACATGTGGCCCCTCATGCTCAGTATTTGCATACGCACTACCTGCTGTCACACAGTACTGTACATGCCTACATATACCACTTCTACATACCTGGCAGCATTCTAGCTCATCCTACTCATGTTGCTGACACCCATACAGGTGTCAGTGTGGCAGATATATCATGTAGATATCATTGCATCAGTTACATCACACATAGTGCATACACATCACCTTTGCATACTGACAGTCATGCGGTGTGTATCACATGGATACTGTCCCTATACAGGCATATCACGTTGTACATGGTTGATGTACACACACATGGCCCACATGGTGCTGTGGTTGCCATATTACACCATAGCGTGGGTACACATGTGCAGGACTACACATTTCTGGACCGTATGTCTAGCTGATACCTTGGGTGCCCTTGTACCTGTGCCATACACACATGTACACGCAGGCCGTGTTACAATGACACATGTGTGTTGTACCTTACACAATGGATACAACGTTACATGTCTCAGTATAGTCATGCTGTGCTCTCTACCCAGCTCAGACAGTTGACATATGCAAATGACAGCCATGTAACACATCTGTGCTCACCTGCATGCCACTAACACAGGGGTGTAATGTACTCTGCCATGGGCCATGTTCTCCACAGTACTGATGCATGTAGTACTCCTACATGGCGTTTGCTGTGGGCAGGGGGGGAGGAGCAGTCCTGCATGTGTGCACACATGCCACATTGCTCAGCCCGGGCGTCTGTGTGACATCCACAGACTGGACACACACCATGCTGTGGGACATAGGTCCTGTGCACATCCCACAGGGGCAGACTGTGTCACTAGTCATGTGATAGCTGCCTTGCTGGTAGGGTGACACACACCCATGGTACCACCACAGCGGACGTATTGTATAGACATGACAGTTGACATCCAGTTCTGCCGTTCAGTGGACACTACCATGGGGGGGGGGTGTCAGTACTGTGTACATTGCACATGTGTTTACACACGCCCTGCTGGACATCATTGTGGCACACATTGCACCTGGTATGGAACGCTTTGGACATGGTCACTTGCTGTTACCTCCATTTCGGTACCTATTCTGCTACTACATTGTCCCATATGTGCAGGCCATACATATCTTGTGTATGTATATAACATTAGCCCATCGCTCCATCATGCATGCTATGCCTGTGATACTGTCTATGATTTGTGAACATATCCATCATGCCAGCTTTGCATTACACATAATTGACATAGTCGCCCCTACTGCGTGGGATAGGTGCACGCCGTGCGCACATTCCGTATGACATCGACGGTATATGCCCATGCACATGTGTGCTGTGACACTATACATAAATGTCCTATCCCCTGCTGTGGCACTTCAGTGTTGGATATCCACTGCCAGCATCGGGCGGGTGGTGGCATTGTTCTGTGTTTGCAACCCCTATGGCAGACCTGGGGTAGGGTTACCACCTGTGCCACTTTGCAAGGGACAGTCCCTCCTTGGGCAGTTGTGTCCTGACAAATTTATCACAAATGGCAAATGTCCTGAGATTGTGGGACATCACTATATCCCATTCTTATGTAAGAGTTGCATAACATACTTATTTATGTATGTACATTCCTAACTGTTACAAGACACACAATAAGCAACTGAACTGCTACAAGACTACACTTTTCTTTATGCAAAAGAGTAGAGTTCTAACCTTTGTACTGACCATGGGTATGTGTCCACCTGTACCATCTGAAGTGTGTCCCGACGATTTCCCACTTTGGCCTTTTGAAAGGGTGGCAAGCCGGCCCTGGGGTTATCGTGGGTGTTTACATGTTGTCCCACTGCTGTGCACACGTTGTCCACAGTTGTTGGTATGCTGCGCGTTTTAGCATTACATATCCAACCTTCGCCTCTCTCTGCCTGATGGACAGGTATCTTTACCTACACACACCGCTCACATACAGTACAGATTCGTCATACGTATCGAGCGTTACACACCAGTACATGCCGTGGGTCCGACATACCTTTCCGCCTTTTGTTTTGAGTTCGCCTCTATTCCCCTGTTTCTCTTTCTCTACTTTGTATGCGTTCGTATGAACATACGGTTTGAATATCCAGGAGTCTTCCTTATATTCGCCGTCGCCTGATGCATGTGGGTTAATCAGGCCAATAGCTGTTCCTCGGTGTGTACTTATGCGCATATCAGCGGTGATCCTTTCCTTTCGCTTCATACGCCGGGCACTAGGCCATGGTTCTTTCCTCGTGTGGCCGTTGGTTATTTGCAATACCTTCGTGAGGATGGTATGTATTGTATCATGTTTGTGTGACTGCATCCGCTATGTGTGTTGTCGGGTACATTTCGCTGTGGTGTTAGCCGTGGATTGTGTGTGTTGGGTATGGTATTGTGTTCGACATGTGGGTCCCCGTGTCCTGGCGGCGCCTGTCGATGGCGTTGTGCATTCAAATGTGTTACATGGCTGTTATTTTCCTGTACATAGCGAATGCATGGATGCATGAGCCGCTGCTAGTGTTTCCCAGGAGCTTGTTGTGGGTATGCCGCTGTCATTCACTGCCTGTATGTGTTTGCTACGGTTTTAGCTGTTATCCCTTTGATATGTGCAATGGGGTATATCTGCGGATGTGGGTGACGGGTACGGGTGTGAGTCTTGCATTTATACATACCAGATATGCTTGTGTGTGTGCTCCATCCGTGCTTGGGGAGCTGCGGTTACCTGTGTGTTGTTCCGGTATGTTTGTTTTGTTGATGTCGCCTGCTGCCGGTATCGCCTGCATGTGTGCTTCCTGCACGTATTCCTCCTTCACATCGGTTATATATCTGCGGATGTTCGTCCGTGTCTACCATCCATTGGCATTTTGTCGCTGATAGTTACGGTGATTGTGGTCCTATACTTGGGCGGACTGTATGCTACCGGTAGCCTCCTATTCGTGTGCCGCTTGCTTACGCCACGGTCGCAACACACCGCGGTATTTACCGGTCTGTGACTGTTCACGATCGGTGCCGGATGACACATTCGTATTTTCGCCGACATGCCTGCTGCTGTGTAACGCTGCCGACGGACCGTGGGAGTGCGTTATGGCCGCCATACCTACGGTCGTGGTTTGTACATGCGTCCTTTGCATCTCCTGTTTGCTATGGCCCTGTGGTACACTTTGGGACATTTGCGCTTTGCATCATTTTACGCCGCCACGCATAGCCACTGAGGCGATGTCGGTACTACTTTGTGGGTACTGCTGTACATACGCCTATGGTTCCTGTACTGTATGCCTACGCCTGTTATTACACAACGGCTGTGACATGTCACCTTCATACACAGTTTACACTGGCACACACATTACACACACACAGCGGAACACACGACAACCTCACCTCACATACACATATTGCCGCCATGGCTGTCAACCTTCTATTTCCGGAGTGGGGAACACACACAGTAGTAATGTGAAACACATGGGCATAATGTGGAACACATAGTAATGGCATAGTGACAACTTCAGCTAAGTAGGTCATAGGTTGATTATGATATGCTGATTTACTTACAGTGAAGAACCTTTACTAACTTACTATGAGTACATTCTATTTACCAGGATGTCATTTATATACATTCCTAACAATGGTTGTTTGAGAGACATTTTCAATGTGGAACTTGGAGGAACTGCGAGGAACATGCACTGTTTTACACCCCAGATGAGGTACGTTCCTCATAATGTCGTACACTTCACTGGTATGCTTTCCGCTTTCGCACCGACGGTTGAACACAATACCTACGTTCGACGCCGGGTGGCGTGTATCTCCGCACTCATGTCCTATGGATATGACACGCACATATGTAGGGTTGCCACCTTTTCCAATGGCCAAGGTGGGAGATATTTAGTAGGTACGTCAGGTTTTGCATGCCAACACATACCCACGGCCAGTACAAAGGACAGCGATTCACTTTTTTGACGGAATACAAAGCTGTAGCATTACAGTTGCTTATTCTGTTTATTATCATATTTAGATGTTTCTTCTACAAAATAACTGTTTTCTGCAACTAATAACGTAATTATGGGAAATGGTTTTGTCCTACAATCTCAGGACATTTGCCATTTTGTCATTGTTTTTGCAGGACACAACTGCCCAAAGGTGGACTGTCCTCACAACGTGGGACAGGTGGTGACCCACACATATCCCGTACTGCGGACCGGTGACCATCCCGACATGCGGATATGTATTGCTGCAGGTTAACATTTCCATGGCTGGCGTTACCTGCCCTGCCCACCCTCCAGGATGATCGGGTTGTCGGTCACTATGTTTAATATGTGGTGATTTCGCGTCTTACTTATCTGTGAACTTGCATCCCTGGGTTCCATATTACCCTGTTGTCCTTTCTATCTGTGTATGCATATATTTCTACATGTGTACTGATATGTATTTCGTATCTGTGTATGCACATGCATATGTGTGGTCGACTTGCGGCGATAGTGGCAGCATATGGCTACGCTGTGTGCTGTTGAACCGGGCGTGCGTTGAGGTGCTGGCGTTCCATGCTCTGCTGGCTATTGGGTGTGCAGTGTTTGGCGGTGCCTTTGTTGGAGTCACACATACGTCCGCACATACGGTACACATTACGGGCGGACATGTTTGTGTGGCGTCCATTTTACTGTGTGTGCAGGTCAGGAGGTGTCAGTCCATGGGGCCTACACTGTCAAAGTATGTGCTATGTTCCTCTTTGCCAGGGCGTAGGCATATTGGGTACGCCTCTGTCTACCTACTGGGGCTGGCTCAGTGTGTCCGTGGCGCCGCACGCCCTGTGCTTGCCCTGGCAGTTGTGGCGGGCTTGGTGGCCCTCCGGCATTATGTCCCTGCAGCAGCTGTTTCCGCAGAATCATATTGTGTAGCATACAACATACTATGAATATGTGGGCACTTGTGCCTGGAGAGTACTGCAAGGCTCCACCGGATGTATCCAAGCACCGGAACCGTGATTTCAAGATCCCAACACACGCCTATGATTATTCTCGCTTGTGCGTGTGCCTCATTATGGCATTCTTGCATGTGTGTGTGTGCATTTCTGATGGGTGTCATCAACCACGGCTCCAGTGCGTAGCCAGCATCCCCACAAGGTGACCTTGTGTGATGTCCCCACTGGCGAATACCTGATACAGCTGTGAGGCATGCCAGATATGGGAGTCGTGGTAGCTTCCAGGGCTGCCAGCACACACATCCATGATAATGCCCCGCGCATTGCACATACCTGGCAATTGATGGAGGGGTATCCCTTGCGGTTTATGTAGCGCCTACCCTGCTCCCCAGGTGGTGACTTGATTTCTATGTGCACAGTCTATCGCACCCAGGACCTCCGGTATTGTGCCACACGGTGGAAGCGGCGATATTGCTAGCCAACTCCTCCTGAGATGTGGGAACGTTATGTGCTCATGGGCATGTGGTAACATGGCATCCAGGAACTGGTGTAGTACCCTGGATGCTGATGCCTGTGAGATGCCCATTATGTCCCGGTGGGCCTTTGAAAGGTACCTGTAGCCAGTATTCGCAAGCTCACACATACCTTTGTGTCCACTGGGATGGGCTCCCCTCTGTTGTCTCTTGTTCTCAGGCGCCGCACAGCTCCACTATTTGCTGTAACGTGTCCCTGTCCACCCTGTAGCGCTCTACTATCTCCAGGTCTCGCAGCCCCTGGTAGGTCACCCTTGGTCTGAACACTCTCCTTCTCCTATGAGGCCTACGGTAGTTGTCGGCACCACGGTCCGCAACTCCCTCTGACTATGCCACATACCTAAGCATCACGCCACGGCGGCACCCAGCATATCCATGTTAAAACTTACCCCCCTGTTTCCACCCTACGGTGCGCCGTTTGGGAAATCGCTGTGTGTCGTGCGTATTCACATTTATTACTCTTGTGCTGTATACCCGGTGATGTCATTGGGTGTGTCTGCCCGGCCCTATCCATGGATTATTTCCGTGGTTTTACGCTTGCAGCTGCAACGGTACTGCCTGTAGTGTTACATTACAGTTGCCTGCATTGCCTTCGCCTGGCATCTTACATTACTGCATCCTGCACGCACATGGCATATGATGCATTTTATCTGCAGCCGCTGTTATGCTACCTCTGTACTTGGCTGTGCTATTTCGGTTCTTTGCTCTTTGCATTTCTACTACATCCCCTATTATCTTTGCTCTCATATGCCTCCCCTTTCCCGTTCTGCAGGAGTCTGTATGCAGACTTATCAGCTGCCGGCGTTTGCCCTTCCTGCATTGATTGGTGTTAATTGCTCGTTACGGATACATTTACACTGCTTCCGCATTTCCTCGTATTCTCCGCATTACCTTCCTGTATCCCTGGTTGTTGCCGGTGAGGCCGTCACATGACTGGTTTCGGGAACGTAGTCGTCCTTGTGCACATGCATTTGTACGCGCATTCTGTACTGTCAGCGCATCTATTTCCTAACACGCCAGTCATGATGCTGTAATGTGCATTGTACAGCCCAGATTTGCTGTCCTCCAATATCCTTCCTCCTACAGTGGCACACCCCTGTGTGGTTGACATGTATCTCGTGTAGGCCACTCCTCGGTGTAGTACCGCTACGCCGCTTGCTCCATCCTTACGCTGGCGCCGTTTTTGCCATTCACTATCTTCTGCCACATTTGCATGGAATTGACTACTAATACCTGGTTACGGCGCCGGACACCGCCTCCACTCCTTGACAACCATTGCGCTGGGGTTGCAGCTTTACATACATACTATGGTGTGTGGTGGCTGTGCAGCTGATTTGTGTTCTAATGCTCTTTTCGGACATTATCATATTATTTCATTGCTTTACAACTTCTGTGCACACATCCCGGGGTCTGCTGTTCTTTCTACGCGTGCCATTTATGTCATTTTTACATTTTGTGCATATTTTCTTTGGACATTCTCGGTGCCTTTCCACATTGGCATATTGCACCTATATGATACCTGACTTTGACAGCCTTCCGTTACTCCTCCGGTATGTTTGGGTAAATGTAAACCGCTTTTTGGTTTACATTGCCGTTCCTTACGCCTCTGCGCCACTTCGTGGATCGCTATTTGCCCTCATTTGCATGGTGCAATACCGCACACAGTGTGTTTTGCATACCTACGCCGGGGGCCGGTAGTGCACGTGGAATTCATTCATACCTGAATCGCTAAGCAGCCATATTTGGCGTTATAACGCCGACGCTATGCTGGCGCCTGGCGCAAGGTTCATGAATCCCGGGGTGTGTATTTCTTTCAGAAGAAATAACTTTTGGATAATCAAGAAGAAATGGACTGGTCCTTGACTAATTTGAAAAGACAAGCCAGAAGAAATGGACGACCATGAAAAGAAAACAAAACAGTAGAAAACTTAAAGACAAGTGATTGAATATATACTGAATGAGTTGCAGGTTTTTAACTTACATAATATTGATTGTTTTTTGAAGCTAGCCTTGGATGACGGGATCATTTCTAAGCAGGTTGTTTTTCAACACACAGTCCAGGACCCACTGCACAATATTTTTATCTGATCCCCAAAATACATAAAAATTTCACACACCCTCCTGGAAGACCCATTGTTTCTGTTCATGGCTGTTTGACTGAACCTTTGTCTGCCTCCTTACTTACTATCTATGCCCTGTGTTAAATGGTGTACATTTGCTTATACAAGATGCCACCCAGTTTTTGAATATTATTCAAGATACACAGATGGACATGGGTTGGTATGTGTGCACTTTGGCTGTTGCATCTTTGTACACCAAAATTCCACATTGGCCTGGGTTAATGGCATTTGATTATTGGTTAAGCCATTCAGCATTGTATAGCCCTGGATTTAAAACATTTTTAATCTGCCTTGCAGAGCATGTTCTCACTAAAAAATGTCCTTTATTTTAATGGAGAATGTTTTCTACAGCTCAAGGGCACTGCCATGGGAGCATCTTTTGTTCCCATGTATGCTGATCTATTCATGAGTTTCCTTCAGGAGCAGATTATTTATGAAGACAGTCATAATATTTTTGGAATTCATAGATATATGGCATACATTCCTGGATGACTGCTGGCTTGTTTGGAAGTCTGATTTAACTTATTTGGATGAGTTCATAGAATATTTTAATGAAAATAAATGGGGTATACAATTTAGTGTTCAATATGATATTTCACACATCACTTTTCTGGATATTGCCATCTCTAAAAACAATGACAGCAGTTTAAACACTACTATGCACATGAAAAACCCTGAGTTTAACACATTTTTGCATGCCAGTAGCTGCCATCCACCCCACATTGTCCACAATATCCCTAAATTGCAGTTTTTAAGAGTTCATAGAATATTTTCCTCAGATGATGAATGTAAGAGACAGGAACTTGATATGGTTAGAATGTTTTGTGACAGGGGGTATAATTATAAGGATGTTATGACCACTCAAGACTCTGTCCAAGACGTTGATAGAACAGAGTTGTTGCAGTATAAAAAACATAAATTTGGGGATGATGTTTCAGGCTGGTGACTAATTATGGTAGTAATTTATGGTTTTCAAGTGTCTTATCCACAAACACTGGGGCATCTTTATGGCAGATAAAATATCTGAGTTAGTTCCTGCACATTGTTTATTTTTTTACAGAAGAGGAAAAACTATTGGAAATTACTTTAATCATTATAAGAAAAATGTTTGTCATAAAAGGGACACACAGAGAACAATAGATTGCATCCTGTGGTGTGTTGCCAACCATGTGGACATTGTTCTGCATGTAAGTATGTTTTAAAAATAAAACAATTTACATGTAGGAATACCCCCAAAGTTTTTGATTTCCTTTGTTTTGGTACTTGCTGTTCTGACTGGGAAGTTTATTTAGCTACTTGCGCATGTTCAGCTTTTTTATGTAGAACAGATGTGCAGCTAACTGAAAACTTGGATTTTTGAGCGTATGAGTGACATCAGAAATGGGCACCTGTCTAATGCATTATATAAATATGTCCAGAAACATCCTTCTGCTGTGTTTAATTTCCCTGTTATTGACAGCATTAATCTAGCTTCATATAATGTTAGGTTGGCATGGTATCCTGAATAATATGGAATATTCCTGGATAGTGAGATTGGGGGCTTTATTTTCCCTGGGGCTCAATGAAGTGATACTGTCTCTTTAAATGGGTTTTGATTCTCTAATGGTTTTCTATTACTTGTATATTTAAATGTGGCATTGTTGTATGGAACTTTAACACTGATGAAGGCATGGAGTAGCCCAAACTGGCCTGTTCCTTAATGAAATAATGTTAAATAAATGGTTTTGTTGATTTGAAGTATTGGCTGCTGTTGTTTAGTTACGTGATGGGGGTGTCACAGGCATCTACATCCAGGATACTCCATTTCCTGAATGCTATGCTACCACAAGTCAGTGAGCACATATATTTTCCCCTCTCCCCTGAGGTGAGTGCCAGCAATATGCAACAGTTCTACCATGTAGCACACTACCCTGAGGTAGTGGGTGCCAAAGATTGCACCCATGTACACATCAAGTCTCCACCTGATGAGCAGGGTATAATCTATGTTAACTGCAAGGGGTACCACTCCAACTGCCAGGTCATGTACAATGCCCATAGGATTATCCTGAATGTGTGTGCTAACAGCCCTGGCAGTTATCATGAGTCCCATATCTGGCACACATCACAGCTGTACCAGATGTTTGCTAGTGGGGACATCCCTCATGGCCATTTACTGGGGGAATGCTGGCTATGCCCTGGAACCGTGGATGATGCCACCCATCAAAAATGCACACACACCCACAGAAGAACACCATAATGAGGCAAACTAGGAACATCATAGAGTGTGTGTTTGGGCTGCTGAAATCATGGTTCTGGTGCTTAGATATATCTGGTGGAGCCCTGAAGTATTCTCCAACCACATGTGCACATATATTCACAGTATGTGCTATGCTACACAGTATCATTCTGCGGAAACAGCCACAGCAGGAGCAGCAAAGGGAATGGTGTACACAGTACCCGTGCCTATGTCATCACAGCTACAGTTACAGGAAGACTCGAGGAGGAACCTCCTGCTGATGTCCCTGTAAGTAGATGTAGGCATGCTCAGTATTGCCTGGCTTTGGCTAAGAGGCAATGCATAGCACATTCACTGACAACCTAGGTATCTAGGGACTGATATCACACTCCTACTCACATACAGAAATTAAAGATGATGGCAGGCAACCTACACATCCTGTACCTACCCATGTATTGGCTGTATACTGCCTGCATCAGACAGAGTCAGCCCTGAATTACAGTTGTGTCAGCTGTTGCATTTGCAAGGTAAGTCCGCAACCTCAACTGTACTCGTAAGGATTATTATGATATGGCATTGTATGTATGGATTTGGCACATATTGCAAGTAAATATAGTGGGCTACTTGCACAGAAATTACATCCATATGGGACTACATATACCCATTCCAGTTTCCAAGAGTATTCACTAGGCCCCATGTATGGAATACTCATGCAGACCTTCTGCAATAGATTACTGGTACATCTGTCAAGGTAGATGTTAGAAAGTGGGGTGACATAATGGTCAGACTACTGTGTATCCCAGCAGAACAAGTGGTAGTGTTCCAACACCTCCAACACAGTGATGTTCCCATGTAAATGCTGTAACACAAACTCAGCAATGGTATAGCAGCATGCCAGGCAGTCTCAGGACAGTAGCAAAGAAATTGATCATACATTTTATATCTTACTTAGAGAAAGAATAACTACATATGTATGTCTGCAGTTGAATATGTTATGAATGGTTGCTGTCTGTAAAGCAGCTTTTGTGGCTCAAAGCACAAGTGCACTTAGTTTGTGTAGTGGCATTCAGGGTTCAAGTCTAGAAATTACTTATTTTGGATGTCAGGTAGTATTACTTTTTTGTTTTGCAGACCATCAGTGTTGTGTGTGGAGTAATATTCTTAACCTTTGTAACATATAAGTTACATTATGCAACTGAAGAAAGTCATAGCCAAGTTCAGTGATATGCAGCAGTGCAGAAACAGGGGTAGCTATCATATTTTATGTGCACCACACAAATCCTGGACTAGAGTACATGTAGGTGTGGGCTGGAGTTAGGGTATAACTAGCAAAACACCCATTGGGCATGCTCATACACTTAGTTAAGCAGAGTGAAATTCTGTTGTTCCCCACACAAAATGGCTTCTTATATATAGATATGTCTACAGATACAGACATATATGTATACACATCTGTCTGTCAGTCTGTCAGTATCTCATTCTCCTTATACACACACACACACACACACACACACACACACACACACACACACACACACACACACATGCACACACACACACATCCATGTATATTTACGCCCCTGTTATCTACAGATATATGTTTATATGTCTGTATATGTCTGTATTGTACTACATACTCTGATACGGGTGATTAAAGGTGCAGTATGACACATATATAATGCTTATCAAAGGACCAAATGTAAGGGCTCAACAGTACATAGTACACTTCCCTACAGCCCCCTGTGCCTGCTGGGTGCCACAACACATACACCAACAGGTGAGTAGGTGGTGTCATGTATCATGTTGTGTATGCACGCATTGACAGGGCACATTGTTGTTGTCCACATGTTTGCCCATCCAAATGCAAACAGACACATATGGCCAAAATGGCTACTGTAGATACATAGCTATGATAAACAACAGTTATCTGACTGCAAGACTACTAGATGCAAAGAACAGCTAAGAAGCAATGTCACTCTACAGCCCACATACACTGTTCAACACCAGCCTAGTTTATGTACTCCACTAGTATTTGCCTGCAGTCACATATGAAAGAGACTTAAGCTGTGACATGTACTGTAAATTATGTGATCTGTGGTGTGTAACACTAGATAGGTAGGGGTTTGAATCTCACTCCAGTTTACTTGGTTTGTTTGTGTGTGTGTGTGTGTGTGTGTGTGTGTGTGTGTGTGTGTGTGTGTGTGTGTGCGCGCGTGTGTGTGTGCATCCCCTACTTAAATGGGAATCTGACATTTCAATGGGACAGCACTTTTACTTTGTAGGTGCTGCTGTCCTCCAAACCCCTCTCTTCCACAAGGCCTACTGATGTCATGTACTTTAACAATACCAATTGCCATAGCAATGCCATAATCAAGCTGTGGTGAGTGCTGTAAATACTGTGATCTATAATGTGGGACACATAGATAGGTAGGGGTTCTAATCTCACTCTGGTTTGCTTGGTGTGTTTGTATTTATCCCTCTGCATAAGAAATGGGGATCTCACATTTCAATGGGCCTGCACTTTTAGGTCCTTGAAGGTGCTGCTGGCCTCCAAACCCTTCCCTTCCACAAGGCCTGCTGATGTCATGTACCTCAACACTAACCATAGGGTTTACTATTGAAATCCCAAAACTGATGCTGTCAAGTGATCACATCATGGAAAATAATACTGAAAATAAAATCATCAGATAGGCAACAATAACAAAACCAGTAATGTCGACCCATCCCAATTAACAAAATCAACATTACCCAGCATACCTTACCTTGCAGTCACTCGGAAGTAATGTTTTGCAGGGGGGGTAAGTCTCCCTGCACCCCACACCTCCTAATAACTATATATACAAAGTCAGATATTGCACTACAGTAAGGGAATGGGTACATTTCCCAATCCCCACTGTACCACAATTTCCAGATAGAACATTGACCTCACAGCATAGAATGCAGACTAGCATTTGCTGTTGTGGAGCCAACCATTTTTGGTTCAATCTTCCATGAACTGCAAATTAAGCCTTTCAACCATTCCAAGTTCTTGTGAATGCCATCTGACATTTCAATAGTAAACCTACCAACTGCCATGGTAACATCAGATTTAAGCCATGGCACGCGTTGTAAATTCATTGATCTGTAGTATGTTACACTAGATCAATAGGGGTTCTAATCTCACCCTGGTCCACAGTGTGTGTGTGTGTGTGTGTGTGTGTATGTGTGTGTGTGTGTGTGTGTGTGTGTGTGTGTGTGTGTGTGTGTGTGTGTGTGTGTGTGTGTTTGTGTGTGTGTCCCCTTGCAAAATAAATATGATCACCACACTGACTTAGAAAGAGGTGGGGCTTTGCAGTATTTTGGCTGTCATAGGCCTACAAAGTCCTGACCAGAACAAGGCCTGCTGATGTCATCTACCATAACATTACCTAAAGAAATGATAAAATAAAGAACAAAGTGCCATGGTTCTGAAGAAGTTCATTTGATTTGAGTGAATGAAAGTGCTCACACATTAAAGTTTTGGTTTCCTTTGGAGCCATGGCCCTCTGTTCTTTATTTTATCAGTACTTTATTTGTTGTTTTTTTGATTACCTAAAGGGATGTTAATAGCCCACTTGAGGTGTGCTTCATGTGTTAAATACTGTGATCTCTAGTGTGTACCACTAGTTAAGTAGGCGTCCTAATCTAATTGCAGCCAACTTGAACTGAAGATGCTGTGTACTGTTCAGTATATATGAATTGAAAGTGGTACACATATCTCCCCCACCAGCATGTATTATTAATGCCACATACCAGGTAATGGGACCCAATAACATTCCAGGCTGCATCCTGCTTGAACACAGGCAGAGACTTACAGCACCTTTAGGCATCCTATTCAACCAAAGCCTAAGCACCGGCTGTTTCCCAGCCAAGAGGAGGACAGCCACTGTCATCCCTTTGCACAAAGGTAGAGCATCCAGCAATCCAGAAAATTGTAGAGCAATCAGCCTAACTAGCCTGATCTGCAAGGCCATGGGATGGATTATCATGGAACTCATTAGCAAGGACATTTGCAACCTCAAAACACTCAATCCCACACAGTTTGGTTTTGTCCAGAAGAGATCATGCATTTTGAATTTGGTCGACTTCTTTGAGACAGTCTCCAAAGCCATGGATGAGGGGAAGATGGTGTAAGCCACCTATCTTGACTTGGCCAAAGCCTTTGATACTATTCCCCACACAGGCATAATACATAAACTCCTCTCAACTAGGCATCACTCTGTATGTTACCAGATTGGTAGCAAACTGGCTCACTAATAGAACCCATCTACTCAAAATAGGGGATGCCACCTCAAGCAGTAGACTCGTAATGAGTGGTGTACACCAGGGATAAGTCTTGGGGTCTCTGTCATTTGGGATATACTTTTCTGAGGTGCAGGCTAAAGCCAGTGGGCTATGGCTGACCAACTTTGCAGATGACTGTGAGCTGGGTACTGTCATCATTTCCCCTAGTGATGTGGACATCCTCCAAGAGTGTCTTACCCAAACAAATGCCTGGTGCCACAAACATGGGCTCAAGCTGAATGCTAAAAATACCTCTTCATCTCCTTTGTAGAGAGTGATGTCCCCACAGATTATCATAATAATAACAAGAACCTAAGCATCTAATCAGTTGTAAGGGACTTGGGCACCTAGGTGGATAGTGAAATGACGTTTGACCATCTTATTGCCTCCATTGTATGGAAAGCTTTCTAAATGGTCCACATAATTAGGAAGGCTATCTCATCAAGAGACAAAGAGGTCATAACATCCCTGTACTCTTCCCTTATAAGACCCATTATTGAATACAATGCCTCTTTTGGCATGTACCTCACAAATGCAGCAGCTGGAGAAATCACAGAGGTTCCTCACCAGAAGAATCCATGGCCTCCAACATCTAAACCTACACAGATCGGCTAAAGGCCCTGTCCCTCCACTCAGGCTAAAGGCCTTGTCCCACCACTCAGTCTCATACAGAGTCCTCAGAGGCAGCCTCTCTCTGGAATACACAGCAATCTCAGACCCCACGTTGATGTGACTGCTGCATATCTACAAGTCAAGCTCCACTTGAGTAACCCGCACATGTGACCTCAACCTGGTCTGTGACATCAATAGGACTTGGTGGGACAGATTTGTGTCCCAGACACTCCCCCTTCTGGGTTGTAATAGAGACCTTCTCCATGTCAATCTGAGTACTTCATTAACCCATGGTAAGTGCAACTTGGATAACTGGATGGGGAACAAAAAATACACCCCTAGGATTCCACCTGTGTTCCTGCTGGACAGTGCCATTGGGTGCTGATATGTCAGAACACAGGCTAAATTCTTGGCCAGACTTGTAAAGGCCTCAGGGCAAATACCCTAGTAACTTCCTCTGATCCTATGATACTATGATCCTATGTCCTTACAGTGGGTAATACATGTACCATTCCACTCACAGAGTTGCAGAATGTCCAGTACAGCAGGGTCACACATTGCCCTGTATGCAAGGTCAGACATCACTTTTGAGTGGTCTACATAACACAAGCTACAATGACAGTAATTGCACACAAACCCTAGATACTGGGGACTTACAGGTCCTTTGTTTGAAAAGATTGTGTTGTGTGCAATTGCCAGTGGTGCTGGCAAAGGTACATGAAAAAATGGCTACTGCAGTGAAATATTGGCATGCTGAGGGAAGAGCACACAGAGGCTATAAACACATTATCAATTGACAGTGCCCTCACTAATGACATGAACACGATACCTGTCTTACCCCTGTGGAGAAATGGTGATCTATGGTAAAGTAGATGTAAACCTGTATGGCCAGGCCTGTGTGCCCATGTCTATCACCCCTGAGTATGTACAAAAGATGTGGCTAATGAAGTGTTACTTACCAGGAATATTGCTGTTACCGATGGAAATGATACTGCATACACACTTGCATGGGGTTACAGCCATGAGCATGCAAATAAGCATATGTTCATGAAGAACCTCTTTTGGGAGAGTGACATAACTGGGATATTGAATGACTGTTTCCAGTTTGCTGTACCATGAGGTGCTTCTTGTCTTCCTGTCAGCTACAGCCAAGTCTATGCAGTTGTAAAGGTGGCATACCTTGCAGTGAAGATGTGGATGTATGTGCATGCACAAAGATCTTGTTCAACTCTGCAGTCATTACTCTAGCCTTGCTAGTCTGCACTGTCTGTCAGGTAACCAGGCAGCACATTGGATGTTGTATGACATGTATGACATACATAGGACAAGTGTAAGTACACACAGTTTGGCCAAATGTGACTATCCCACTGCAGTATGCCTCAGATACATGGCATGCAGACATGTACCATGACATTGATGATGGTCAGGGTGCATGAACTGCCATGATATTCTGACCTGACATGCATCACTGCCACTGTAGTGCTTGCCCATGCAACCTTGCATGTGTTTGTCACTGGACATTGTACATCACAGTGTGACACTGCAGCTGGGCTCCAACTCAGCATATGCACATTAATCTACTGAAACCCAAGAACCCTGGAATACTAGGCATAATACATGCCACACTGTATTGATTGCACTGATTGCTACTCATGGCATCTACCTGGTAAAGGGTATGTCAAGGATACAGAGCCTTGCATGAAGTGGGACAACTATGTGGATGAACAAACAGGCTGTGGCCTGCTCCTCATGTGGTGTTTGGTACTAATGTTTTGCTTTTGGTGGGAAACAAAGTGTAGGGGCATGGTATCCCAGGAAACAGTGGTTGTGCTGAGACCAGCAGTTGTAGTATTCAGGCACTAGCAATTCAGGGGACTTCCTCCTTGTCAGCATTCCTCACAAGGTAATTGTGTCAGCACAGTACACACTGCTTGAGTGGTGTGCAGATGCAGTATAACTGTGTGATCAGTGCCTCCATACCTTCCCCAGTTGCTTGCCTATTGTCTCTAGAGATACAGACACGTTGAAAGGCTACCTTCTTCGAAACCATGCTGGAAATAAAGTCAATACATAGTTGCAAACAGGGCCAGTAGCATGCAGTGACAAGTGGTGCCTCCAGATGTCTCAGTAATGTTACATTTACAGTCGTGAAAAAACTAATCATGAAAATGATCAGTAAGAATGTAGTACACCTGCAGACACTGACCCAAACCCACTTTGTGTTGTTCAAGGTCAGATCATGCCTACCTTAAGCTTCAGACCAAATTGATTGTTACAGACTGAGATGGATGAGGGAAAATGACTCAGCCCACCTACCAAGGCCTGATAACGCATTCCTCAAGATGAGGCCATCATACATTGTGGACACACTGTAAAGATGTTTTTCAAATTTATATGTCAGCCATTGGATAGCCATTATCTGGAAGATAGGAGTTTGTAGGCCAGTGCTACAATAATACAAGTCACCAGTGAACTACCCACACGCATCATTCCTGGGACTACCCCTTCGAGCCATTCCATTCTGTGCAGTCACGGCCACTGTCAGTGACCTCAGACTGTCTACATTTGCAGATGATTGCAAATAAGGGGCTGTCAATGTTTCGCACACAGAACCAACAGTTACCCAGAATGGGCTGACACACACATTCAATTGCTGTTAGAGCCATTGACAAATACTATGTGCCAAGGAATGCACAATACTATACTTTTGTCTGTCAGCCACCCCCTGGAAAATATGGTATTGTCTGCATCCAACAGTTGACCAGGTAGGCAGGGACATATGGACACAGAGAATGATGTAGCCTTTAACTTTAACTGGTCATTGAGATATGGGACTTCATGCACTGTTGTACAACCTATAAATAAAGGTATGGCATGTAAATCCCAAAATGTTAGTGTTACACTGTATGTGGCATTCATCATACCTGTCATTGTGTGCTGTGACACTTGTAGTATGTAAGTACACAGGCATATCTGACACCTGTAAATGCCAGAGAGGTCCCATAGTAACCCAATACACAGTGTACATAACATGTCCAATGCAGACTGTGTCAAGGCTGAAACTGCATATTCTGTCTTCTTTGTGCTTTGGAGGGGAGGTGTATGGCTGCCATACAGGGAGCTGTCAGGTACCACTGTATACCAGCTGCACATCCAAGAAATAACTAGTATGGGACATACCTCTTGTACAGAGCTGTACCTTGATTGTGGTATACATAGGCCATGCTGGAGAGACAGGTATGTAACTACACACTACATGTAATGGGCTTCCCATCCATGTGAACTACACTTCTGCTGTAATGTACATCATGTATAAGTAAGATAATGGGATGCGGAAGAAGGTAGTCATAACTGGATGAGGACAAATGTCTATAATGGGCACACGGTTGTAGATGGTGCATCTCCTATGCTACGGCTTGTAGATGTGTCAGCTCCCAGAACCCTTCTTAGACTTATAAAGGGAACCACATCATGTCAGAGATTATGGATGCAGAAGTAGGCTGCATGATGCCATTGTCCCTGTTAACCTGTGATACACATATGAAGCTATGGAACCATGCTTCTAAACTGCTTTACCTTTGTGAAGACATTTTGCTTCTGTGCTGGCATTCGTTCCTGTGCTCTGATGGTTATGGATGTATTGTAGCACTGTAGACATAGGAGTGTCCAAAAAATTCTGAATCATAAACAGCTCTGAGACACTATTCATTTTGTAAGTATACAGCCATTACAACATCATCCAACTTAATTTACACAACATAATGTGGTATACTCAGCACAACCGCCAGCAGCCAATATCTGTCAGTGACCAGTACAAGTAACATGTCAAAGGCAACAGTTGATTAAAGGTATACATAGCAATTTAGGTAGTCACCCTGTGCATCAGATGCATAGCTTCATTTCCCTGCATCGATGACAAGGATGACAGGGATTTGGCATAGGTATCATCACTTGCACAGGCTGTTGTGTGGTGATGCAGGAGGCATAGGCTGACCCAATAGGCTGGCAAGTGTGTAGTTGAGTCAGGAAGGGAGCAGGCCTGAGGGACCATGGAATGTGCTGTGTTTATATGCAGGTGACCTGATTGTGTCAGTGGTATGTGAGTGCCTGATGCACACAGTTAAGTTCAGTGCTAGCCCTACATGACTGTATGTTGGACAGCTTTGAACCATGCATAGCAGAGCTGACTGTTCACCAACTTCACCCCCAAACACAGGAACTGCCTCTGCCAGGAGTTGCTCTAGCACCTCCATACCCAAGGTCAGAAGTGGTGCTACTACCAGAGGGTGACTGCTGTCTGCTGGGACCATGTGCTCCATGGGAATGCCCAGGACCATAAACCCATAGCCTGCCATATCTAGGTGTGGACAGCACACTTGCCTCTGGCAAGCTAGATGTAATGCTACTACTGGAGCGTGAGTGAGCATAGCCAGATGGACTCTCAGCTGGTGTAGTTTCTGAACTACGTCCAAGGGTCCGATGGTCAACTCCAACCAGATGTTCCATCACAGACAATGACCGTTCCAAGACAGGTAATCTGCGATTTCTCTCAGACCACTGTCTTTCCACTGCATCAGTCAGCTGATCCAGGGTATCAGCAACACGGTGGAGGCAGTCACAGATGTCAGACTGTGCTGCACCCTAACCCTGAGCATTCATCTGGATTTTCTGTTGAAACATACCTGTTCATCCATAACAGACCTAAACATATGCCGAGTGACATGTGATGGGACACCTGGAACAAGTGGTAGAAGGACAGCAGGCCTCCTACGAGCATCCATATCTACCCGCCTGTGTGGAACCTCACCATCTCTTTGGCTTTGGTCAATATCAAGACTCACTGCAGCCATTGTACCCACATTTTCCTGTTCAATGTCCCCACCTTCTGACTCTCCAATATCTTTGGCCTCAGAGGACTGCGTATGTGTACTCATACTGACAGTGCATGGTGATAATGAGGGCAGAAAAGGGATGTCAACCTCTATAACAAATTCAGACCCTGCAACTCCACCATGCTTTACTTTGGCCACAGTCATCATCAGAGTCTGAAGAGACACTGACATCAGGTTGTGAAGGGGACAGAGACCAACATCCCAGGTCACCTGTGATAAACATTGCTACATGCACTACTATGCTCTACAGTACTATCTTTCAATACATGTCAAGCTGTATACAATGCTGTCAGTATTACAGACTTGTTTAACCCCCACACTCATGTACCAGGACTTGAGGACATTACTTTCTAAAAATCATCTGTAGTTCTGTAGTTGCTTGTAAACAATATGCTCCTTATTCAAGAATCTCATGAACAACAGTGACATACACTGCTAACATTTGTCAACACTCTGCACAGCTGACACATAAGGCATTCTGAACTGTCCTACAAATACTGCAAATCTATCACTGTGGTCACAACTATAAGGCATAGGTATGACTGTAAACCGTATCCAATTTGTAAAACTCTGTGAGGTTGGCAATCATGCTGATAGCACATCAATTTGGCTGGCAGGCCTGGAATGACCCATTAACAAGTACAATGCACTCACTCTACATCTGTATCACAACAATGTTTTGCTTACCAGGAGCAGGATCACAGCCGCATCTGATTCCTCATGGTCCTGTGAAAATTGGAGGGAGTGTTAATGTAAACAACAACCCATGTTGCACGATGACAGGTTAAACTGTTTCTGCATTTATAGTACATACTATGTTACTTGGTATGTAAGTCACAATCTGGCCATGAGATTTATACTGCAACTAACCTCCTTACCCTCCCCAAAATAAAATACCTGCCATCCACATAAAAGTATGCACACCGTAAAACACTGAATGCTACAGCATTCCAATGCTTATCTAACTAACCATACCTGGGCGCTCCTCTTGTGTGGAAATGGTGACATCTACATTCACAACATACTGTGTGATGGATGCCTGGGAGCTATCCTGTGTTCCTAGGTTCACCAGGAATTCCTCTGTAGCTGACAGTGGTTATTCCATTGCAGGCACTCCAATGGTGGCACTTCAATCCTTGGCCATATCTGCTGCTCTTCTGCAGGTGGAATGTATCATATCTGTGGCACAGTGTGACACCTGCTCGTATGTCCTGCTCTGGTGTCCAATGGCATTCACATTCCAAACCAGGTCAGCCCACAGTGCTGCCTGCTCTTCCCTGTTTGTCCTTCCCCTTGACAGCAGGAGTTGGTGATGCTGATGCAGGGTGTCCAGGATAGCTTCATTATCTGCCACTGTAAAAGGGCCCCAGTGTCTGGGATATATATCTCCTGAAAGGCAACAAAATGGGAACATATGTCTTGATCACATACATGGCAGTGTAGTATGCAGAGATACAGCAATAACAGATGGCAATCAGTAATCATTGCTTGGTTACACATCTCATGTTTGAAACCATGCAAGCATAGTAAGGGTGTGGATGTGAGTAGGATAGTAGCAGTACTCATCTATCTCTGCTTGTGCCCATAACAGATACTGTTTTGTATCATCACACTATCAAAACAAAAGTCCATTAAGCTGTGGCCTGTGTGTAAACCCCCCTTATAATATTTGAAACAAGCAGTGCCACAAAAATAGCAGTTTAGTATTATAGCCTCTATCAACATGAAATTCCCAGGAGAGTGGTATACCTATTTAACAGAGAGCATTCTACCCATACTGTACACTAGTTTGTTTGTAGGTGTAACCCATCTGTAGATCAATGACATGTGAGAAGTAGAGTTTCACGCAAGGCTTACTGCTGTAATCACCATTCCTCTTAAGTACATGGACAAATATGTATCATGTTGAAAACAAAATGGTTACAAACCTGATGGAGTACAGTACGCCTCTGTTGAATGATGCAGATATATAAATGTTGTGGCAATGGGTTGACCTAGCTGTTTGCCTTTTCAACATGGTTAGGAAGAGATTGCCTCTGAAACAATCTGCTTCTGAGCTGCTAATTACAGCCAGCACATCTGAATTGCATTATAGTCAGGCAATCTCATGCAACCACTGAACAAGATATAAGGCCTCAATATACATTACAACCCCTTTCTCTATGTTGGGTTAGAAAAAAGTGGGGGACAGATCCTATGTCATGGCAGAGAGAATTTCTCCAGCAGCTGCTATTTACATACAAATGGGCGTGCTACAGGCTGAAGCTGAAGGTGATGCTGCACGCAATAGGCATATGCAGAAATGGTGAACAATTTGCAGGACATGAATAAGTGTCGGTCCTGTGACAGCCTTGTTTTATAGGCAGAGCCAGATTGAGTGTAGCCACCCCACTGGGAAGTAAGGTATGTGTGTCAGGTAAGTGTATCAGCCAGCTGTATCAGTAAGAGAATGCAAGCCAAAATTCTTGGTGTGTCCTACAAAACAGGTAGGTGTACATTAACCATAATGACAGGCAGGTGGACAACTGCCAGATCAGGTGTTATGTCATGGCATTCCCCTGTAGAGTGTGTGCTGGCAACCCTTGCATCTAGCTCAACCACCATATATGTATGTTACTTGTGCAGGTGTGGTTGTCTGTGATATCACCTGCAAAACATTGTGGGTTGCAGTGTGATATTACTGGGGCACAATTTCAGTACACACTTCAATATCCAGTGGGAATTCAGCGTACTGCATTACCTGCTGCACTTGGAGTAGGATGAGAATGGCCTATCTGTAAACATTTGCCCTCTATAATATAGAAGCAGACATTCCAACTGTACTACTTTGGCTGTATAACACATATCACACTTTATAATACTGATAACCACATACATGTATTTTCATTGGTAGACGCAGCTGTACTTGAACCCAAGACCACGTACACCAAAAAGTTCTCTTTTCAATGCATTTAATGGACAGAGTTATAGAGTCTCTGCTATGGCATGTGAATTTCTGCATGTTGTATTATCATTCCACAGTTATCTACTGTTAAATACCACACTTACATATATTAGTATGTGTATGGCCTTAGAGTGCTGTATTTGTATAACAGTGCTCCAGTTAACATTTTCTTTTCCATTAATGTTTTACCAAGTGTGTTCTTACGTATGGTAGACAGAATTGCAGTTACCTGCAATCAGATACCTCAATTACATCTAAGCTTATGAGTGTGCCTTTATAGTGATGTATTTGTGTATTAGAGTGTAAATTACAGTACTATTTTTGTATGAATCTTTTAGCTGATTTATGTGGTGCAGCACAATGGACAGCACCATTGAAACATGCTTAATGAGGGCAACGACAGCATTACTATGTTTTGTTTAAAACACCTGCTTTCATTAGCAGCCATGTGGCTTGGAGGGATGAAAAACTGTTCTGTAGGTGTGAGGGTCATGGGTTTGAAATAGGATGCAGGTGTATATTTTAAATGTGACTAATATTGTTGCAAAAGGATATATCAATATAGTGCTATTTACGCCTCCTTGTGCAAAAGATCTTTAAAGAAAAGAAAAATGGGGAGATAGGACAGTTGTGAAAAGGAGTGCAAGCAGGGGGGAAACATAGTGAAAGGCAGGCAGAGATGTGCAGGATGGGTGTAGGAAAGAACCATAGTTATCCATTTCTTCATCACCAAATACTGTGCATTGTGACAGATTTTTTAGCTGAATTTGGACTGTTACACCCCATGAGAGGGGTGATGACAACCTAATTGTGTCAAGCCAATTGAACCAAATTAAGTGTTTCCAGTGGCCATGTGCGTGAAATGGAGAGCTATGTATGGGACAACTTTTTTGGGACAGGTGCCCATTTTTTTTTTAAGGTGAGAGCTGAATGTTGGAGAAGGGACATAGGTACATGTGGGGGAGGGAATATGGGAAGCTGAGGAAGCTTTTGCAGACAGGACAGACAAGATAGCAGACAGGGTTGGTGTGTGACAGAAGATGAGGGTGTACAGCTTGGATGTGGAGGGTGTTGTGGAATCCCAGTACCATGAGCATCCACATGGTAACAGTGTAACTCAAGTCCTCACCCTTGGGACTGTCAGCACTGCTTCTTCACTGCCCCTGAGGTGGCAGTAGTGCAGGCTTGTGTCCACAGTGAGGCTGCTCTACCAGGATGGTGAGCTTGCCCTCTATCTGGCACATGTGTGCACTGACAGTTCGGTGGACCACCCTGCACACCATACCTGGCAGTTCTTGATGAGTGACAAAATCACCCCTCCACCTCCACTCCCAGAGGGGGGCCCAGCCCCAGCCAGTGAGGCAGAACTACCTGACGTAAGAGGTAGTGCAGGGGTAGCAAAGGGGGCACCACCAGGCTGCAGCCTAGACATGCTGGGCCCTGGTGCCATGTACATTGGAGGCAAGGTAGGTGGATTGCCTGGAACCAGCCTACCTTGTTGCACTGTAGTAAATTAGATATAATCATAAGGTAAGATTAGTAGTAATCAAACTAATGTTAGTATTAACATAATGTAACATAATATTGATTAATGCAAATACATATTAAGGTGTATTATGTGTAACACAACAATAAATAACATAATTGTAAGTATGTTAACATAACCAATAAGACCAACAAAACAGTTTTTTATTTTTTTATTTTACATTTGTTTACCGGGTAATGTCCGACTGGACTGGGAGCCCGTTTTCACCGGAGACCTGGGGAGAAAAGCTCCAAAACATACAATACAATTTAGACAGTAGACTGAAATCTGTATAACTCATTACATATTACTCAATTTCAACATACAAAACAATTTGGGCAGTAGACTAAAACAATAGGAATCATTCCAATAGAGCAGCACAGCATTTATAGTATTTTACATTAAAGTGCATACAGTGAGTATGTATGGAATGTAAAAACTAGCTAATCTTTTCATGTGGAACTCAGAGGAAATTAAATATATAGACTGAGAAAGAAATAGAAAAAAATAGAGTTTGTAACCAGAACAAATTAGTGAGAATGAGCATCCATGAATAGAAGAGGGTAGACAAAAGAAAAGCAAAAGAGGAAAGAGAGAAAGGACTTTAGACAAGAGTAGACAGATATTGATGTAGGAAGAGAGTAAAAGCAATGGTCTGTATGTAGGAGAAAATGTGAGGTGGTGCTGAGCATTAAGAGTTATTTAGGAGAGCAACAAGGGCATAGCCAGTTGTTTATAAGGTGTTATTTCAGTTTTAGTTTAAAAGTAGGATAGGATGGAATACTCTGTATGTTTAGTGGAAGGGAATTCCAGCACTTAGCAATTTTGTTTGAATACACGGAGTCTCTATGGGTGTTATGAGACTGTGTAATTTTGAGCAGTGGTCTGTTGGTGGACCTGAGGGATCTGCTGCTGACATGTAGTTGGGCCAAGGATGAAATTGCAGGGCAGTCATTTGGCTTTTGAATAATTTTGTGGGTGAGGGAGAGTTGGTTTAGTGTTAAGAGGTTTGGGAGTTCAAGCCAGTTCAGTTGTTTTAGAACAATGCAGTGATGAGCTTTATGAGGTAGATTTGTGGTGGACCTAGCTATTTTGTTGTAGCAGTACTCAAGGTTTTGGAAGTCAGCTTTGCGTAAGTTGGTGAAATTTTGTGAACAATATAAAAGAGTGGGTAGAAGGTGAGACCTAGCAGTAGCTAGTCTGGCTTGTGGAGTTAGATAAGGTTTAGCCCTATAGAGACTGCCGAGTTTAGCATGGACTTTTTTGATTTCTTGGGATATATGGATATCACTTTCTAGTTGGTCACCTATGGTAATGCCTAGGAGTTTGCCCTGGTTAGTTGGCTCAATTTTAGTGCCACTTGTGGATAGAATAGAGAGGCGTTGAATGTTGTTTTTGTTAGATTTGTTTGTGAATATAATTAACTTATTATTTTTAGGGTTAAAAATGAGTTGGTTGCTAGAAAGGATTGCTTCAGTTTTTTAAATACTTTTCGCATCTTGTCTTGGAGTTCTGGGGTGGAGGGGGTTGATATGATAAGGGTTGAGTTATCAGCATACTGTATGATTGAGGCTAGATGAGTTGCAGACATAGGGTTATTTGTAAAGATAATAAAAAGAAGGGGGCCCAGTATGGACCCTTGGGGTACACCAGTATTAACAGTTAGTAAAGGGGAGAAAGAGTGATCCCATCTAGTAGCCTGTTGCCGGTTTGACAGATAGCTGTGGAACCATGTTAGGGTTGATTGACTGAAGTTGTAAATGGCAAGTTTGTTATGAAGTAGCTGGTGGGAGGTGGTGTCAAAAGCTTTTGACATGTCCAGGAAAATTGCTGAGACTAGGTGACTATTGTTCATAAGGTGGTGAATGGTGTTTATGAATCTTACCAGGGCAGTGTTAGTACTATGCTTGGGGCAGAAACCATGCTGGTTGTCGGCTAGAAGGTTATTTGATATAAGGTGGTTTAGGAGTTGTTGCTGAATACATTTATCACGGATCTTGGCTATGGACGGGAGAATTGCTAAGGGGTGGTAGATACTGATTTCTCTAGAGGGGCCAGCCTTGTGGAATAGGATGATATGAGCTATTTTGCAGAGGTGGGGCACATATTGTTTGGAGATGGAGCAATTGATTAGAATTGAGATAGGGTAGGCAATGGATGGGGCAGCGATTTTTAGGAACTCATTTGGTAGCTGGTCGGCAGCAAGGCAGCAGGGTTTTAGTTTGCTTCAAATATTTTTTATGTAGAATGTTTGAATAGGTTTAAAACAGAAGGATTCTGTTGTGGCAGATATGGGGAGGGGATTGTGAGTGGTGTGCATTGATGGCTTTTTAGAAGGGTGGACACAGAGTTAAAAAAGTATGAGTTGAACTGTGTGGCTATGGGTTCAGAGGTAGTTGATATAGAAGGAGAGGGGGTGGTGGTTCTACCAGGGTTGAGGAGGTAGTTAATTGTCTGCCAAATCTTTTGTGGGTTTAGAATGTGCTTTTGTTGGAAGGATTGGGAGTAGGCTTTTTTATCATGGTTTATTTTTCTTAGTTGCTGGTAAGTGGTAAGCATGGTTTTGTCTTTGGAGGAAAGTGCAGGGCTCTGGCTTTGTCTCTTTGTTTAATTAGTACTTTAGTATTGGGAGACAGCAATGGAATTTGTTTTGTTTTGGTACATATTTTTCTGGTGGGGACAAGGCAATTTAGGATTTCAAGAAATTTATCATTAAAGAGTTCTACTGCAAGGTCCAGTTGTAGATATTTTAAAGGTGACCAGTCGCAATTTTGGTGTAACTGAATAAATAGGGCAGGAGAGAAATGTATTTTTGCTGCGGATGTATTTAAAAGGATTGTGGGTCTTGGGTTGAAGTTTATTTCTTAGTAGGAATGTAGGAGTATGGTGGCTAAGGTTAATAGGTAGACAGCCAGATTGGTGATTCAGGTTTGGTTTATTAGTTAATATCCAGTCCAGCGGTGATTGTTTTTTATTGTGTTTATCTGTGCATTTGGGACAATCTTTAATTTGGGAGAAATTAAAGAGGTTGATGAAATTAGTATGACTGTCATGTAGTTAAAAAGAATATATTAATATCAAACCATAATAAATAACAGTAATAAATTAATAAATTTCATAATAATAAATTAGAGAAGATAAGCGGTGAAGAGAGAAGAACATACCATTAGTGACCTCACAGGTGACATCACTACACAGACTAATAATAAGTACTTCTACTGGTGTGCAGCATCACGTGTGTGTACAGTGACTCCAATTCTTGTATAGATAATGTGACAAGTACATACCTCTCAACCTGTTAGCATGGGGCATTATGAGCTAAGCAAGAAAAAATGCAAATATACAACTACAGGGGAACTGTTTTACATAGTCTGCTCATACATTACTACCAAAGTTTTCAGTAAATGGATTTGCCAATAAATTGCATTTCAAGTAATGTCATTTATCTGCTAATCATGGACTACACCTATGGGTCATTAATCATTACATTCCGAAAAGTTATGACAGTTAAGAGGTATGTTTGTGTCCACAAATTAGACTAGACAGTCAATGATGTTTTAGCTGGTTGCCATGGGATTAGAACCCACAAGCTGTGACTCCAGGGAATATGTGCGGTAAATTTAACAGTTGACTGATGTCAGATTAGAAAATAGAAGGCAGTACATACAGGAATACATCAGACCTATTGGAAAACATTATTTATCAAGGCACAATTTTGCTTTACACTTTATTAATATTGCTCCTGGAAATCTGGCACTTATACGCATGGATATCTGCCCAGAACATGACCTACCTTACCCATATACCTTGTTCCTTGTGTGGGAGGAATATACATTAGTTGACTACAAATGGCCATAACAGGCTTGACATTTTCTGTGAGTATTGCACTACATTTATCAGACAGTTTTTTTTTCAGCAGTCTTTATTCCTTTCCTGTTTTACAATTGACTGGTGTCAGATTAGAACACACATGCAGTGACTACAGCATACTGCACAGCTATTTGAACATATTACCTCTCAATGCACAATCCTGCATTAAACTTTATTGATAATGTACCTTAAAGTCTGGCATTTATACACATGAATATCTGGCCATAATGTCAGCTACCTTACCCATACACCTTGATCTTTGAGTGGGTGGAATGTACAGCATTATATGACACAAACTGGCCAGAACACAGGCTTGAAAGTTACTGTGGGTGTTGCACTACTATTATCAGTTTTTTTCAGCAGTTGCATTCATTTCCTTTGTACAGTTGACTGTTGTTAGATAAGAACACACATGTAATGACTACAAGAATAGTGATCACTTCTTTGTTTGACACATTACGTATCACAGCACCATCACCTTTTAAAATCTATTTATTACAGTTTCTTCAAGTCTGGCATGTACAGCATGGATAGCTATGTCAGACCTCCAAGTAACAAATTACTACCTGAGTGCAATTTACAGCATATGTCACACAATGAGCACAGCAGAACAGTGACTGTTAATCTGGGTAGACCTCAAACTCAACTGATGTTTGTAAGCTATACTACACAATAATGCATAGTTACTTGACTTAACTTGGTTTACCATTTCAGGTAGACACTGACACATTACTAAACATATATTTGCCAAGTATGTTATACCTAACTGTTAAGACTGCAAACTCTGTAAGTACTTGTTTTATCTTAACAGTACATTATGCATTAGGTTATTGCTTTGATTTTCCCCCACTTACCATACTCACGCCTCATCCTGGCCAGACGCCCTGCATGGGACTGGACATTGTGAGGCCTCTCTTCTGCAACTATTGTAATAGAAGCAAAGCATTATGTATACCAATTTTGCAGACATTCAGTTTGTATATTTATAAATCACTGAGACAAATACTTACATATCTTTGGGGTGTGCAAAGCCTGAGCTTCTTGGACCCAGGTGTCCAAGGTTCCCTTCTCTCTACACTTCAGGTCATCATAGTGGCGATGCACTGCTCACCAGTGCAGGGGATACCAGTAGCACTGGTAAGTTCACTAGCTAAATGATCCCATGCCCCAAAATTATACTCTGTGCCCTGGTAATTGCCTTGCAGCAGCTGGGGATCATGGTTTTTGACCAGAAGTCCAACAAACACTTTGAACACCTGCATACCCCATCTCTGCACCCAAAGGCATGCTCCCTCATAAGCACTACCCAGCATAGCAACAGCCAAGTGAGAACTTTAAAGAATGGTGTCAGATTCCCACCTATTGGCCATTATATAGGGTGCATTCCCACCCTTTCACGTCATAGTGCAACTTTCAAAAATGTGGAGTGTCGCTTAGCATTACACAAACCATTTTAGTGAACCTGAGCATTGTGCAAACTTGCATAAGCCATATTTATGCATAGGTTAGCAAAGCACAGACAAAGTAGACCTTGTCCATGTTTAAGCAGAGCTTAGCACTGTGCAGATTTGCTAAATGTAACATTTGTTTAATTTTAAGTTAAACTGATGTTTCAGTCATCTGACTCCTGTTCAGAGCAATACATATGACTGTTCAGGACTCACACCTGACACCTACTAAACTGTTGATCATGATTCAACTTGTCTAGCCACTTGGATACTACAGGGAATCAGTCTATCTTCATATATAGTACTAAGATACCTGCTAGTGTTGAGCAAAGAAGCTGCATGGGTTTGCAATTTGCTAAGCACAACAGAACTGCAAAAATTAAATACATCCAGTTTCTATTTTTAGATATCGGATGGCATTGCTAAGCACCATGCCACTCTGCGCAAACAAGAAGAGACAGGAAAAAATATTCAATTAATTACATCTGGTTTCTATTTTTAGATATATAGCAAATGTCAGGTGCATATGTATAAGCGCAGATCAGCATTGCTAAGCATCGTGCCGCACCACACAAATAGGACATAAAATTTAAAAAAGAAAATTACTGTCCTGTACTTAACACCTGTCCAGACCATTTGTAAACAGTCCACAACTATGGGACAGCCTCTACACCATTGCTGGCACAGATTCAATATCCATGTAACTCTGATCTCCCTCAGCAGTGTGCCATAATTAATATGTATGGCTTGCTGCCGAGTAGGAACCATAGTCGTGCACACAGGTACATTTCGTGAAGGCTCTACATGGAGCCTACATAGATTTTGTTGAATCCTTGGGCTAGATTTACTTAAGTTGTTTATATACTTATAATATATAAAATTGCCTTCATGCTGACAGGGTTGATTATTACAGTGGTGGTTCAACCATGGTAAATAATTTTGTTTTAATTTTAAATAATAGCTGAACTTGTCCTGCATTACTTAATATAGTTATCTGTTATATTCTTGTAGTAATGCTGGTTGGCATAATTTTTTTATTCTCCCTTCTTATATCTGTAGCAAAGATATTTTGAGAATGATTTGAATTTGTGGAAAGGGGTTACTAACTGTTATAAAAGTCACGTGTTTGTTTGCTATTGTTTTCATATCCAAGTTTTGGTTTTCCTTATATAGCACAATGTCTGCTTAAATCATAACATCTTTTGAATATACCCTTTATGTACATTGAAAAGATGTCTTGAGACTTGATATTGAACTGGTGGGAAGGGGTTAATGATTGTTATAAATGTCCTGTAGGCTGTTTGTTATTGTTTTATTATTTTGGCTTTGGTTTCCTTACATAGCATAATATTTTTTAAAATATACCTATTTTGCTGGTATGGCTCACTAGATGCATTCTCAAACTTTTTTATAGTTGAACTGTATTACCTTAAGTGACATTTCCCACTCAAAGTATGTCTTAACCTGTTTAAAACAATCAAAAGAGTCATGAGCTACATTCTTCATTCTTTGAATATACAATGATGCTTAAGTCATGCAGCGGCAGCAGGAAAAAAATGGTATAAACTTTGATCTTTGAACAGGAAGTGCTTTGGACAGGACATTGAGATGGGTGAAGATGCTATTTTATGCAAGGTGCATTGTTTATTAGTATAAATAGATCCTTAATTAGTGAAATAATGGATGTTTAAATGATGATTGTAAACATTTTAATATCATGAAGAGAGGGGAAGGGAAGAAAAGCAGAGAAGGAAACAATAGAGATAAAAGGAAAAAGAAAGATAAATGCTAACATTGATAAAGTCTGTGTAATAGTCTTAATTCTTTTAAATTAAAACATATTATACTTAATGTCTTTTATGTAATATAAAAAAAAAAACTTTGAAATTGCACTCCTGTATATTAAAGTTAAATCACATATAAATAAAAGGTGGTAGGAGAGAAGGCTAGAAAAAGAGGGAAAGAAAGGAAGATGAAAAAGAGAAGGAGGTGAGAGGAAAGAAGAGGAAAAAGGAGGAAAGAAAGAAAAAATGGGAGAGGAATTGTTTGATAACTGAAATCAAACAATTCCTCTCCCCTTTTTTTCTTTCTTTCCTCCTTTTTCCTCTTCTTTCCTTTCTTTTGGTTTCATAAAATAGACTAGAGCATAAGCTGAGTTTGTCTTAGTTGGCTATAACAGATAATAAAATAGATTTTATTGAAATTAATTGATTGATTTAAAAAAAGGGGGGTAGGAAAGAGGGAAAGAATGAAAGGGGGAGGGGAAGGGGAGAAAGAAGGAGAGGAGATTATGGGAAAAAGAGAGAAGGAAAAAGGAAAAAAAATATAAAATTGTATTTAGATAACATTTTGTACATGATATTTAAGATGTGAGATTCATCAGAGCAGACAATCTTGCATTGACATAACACTTGCATTGTTTATCAGATTTAAGTTATTCTGACATGAATTCTGAATTTATTCAACCATTATACTGTCATTTTGGCTTTATCACTTGAGTCAGTAAGTTTAGTGATGTTATTCCTTGAACTTATACAATGTGTCTTATGAACAAATATATAATTAAGCATGTATAATAATGTAGTAGTATAATGTGTATATATATATATATATATATATATATATATATATATATATATATATATATATATATATATATATATATATTGGGTTTATGTCTGGGAATTGATTTTTAAATGCAATGTCTGTATTTTTTCTTTAAGGTGGATGTGATGGGGGGTTATGACTTTTTATATAAGAAAACAGTGTGGTGTTACACCTACAATGAATTAATAATACAGGATATTGATTAATATACAGTTAAGGTTTTACTTAACCTGTCAACTTGTCTTAAGCTAAAATAGTTGTTGACATATTCGTAAGTAAATGAGAATATGACTAAAATATTTAAACTTGAGTGTGCTTTGGTTTCTTATTTAAAGATATTTAATAGTGTTATATTGATAAGTAGTTGCAAAAGGTCAATGTTAATTAGTTCAATGGAGTGGTTAGAATGTAGTTTGTATGATTTTATCATCAAACTAGAAATTTATTTCATGATGGGGTGTTGTTGCTCTTAAGTCAAGTTACTTGAGTTGAAATGTAAGGTTCTTGTCCATATCTAGAGACGTTAATGATATTTTCTTGATTGTTTTATTAAATAATTTCTTATTAATGTTTAAACGTTTGTTTTTCAGAAAATGATAGTCTATAAATGCATTTCATTGAATAGTAATGGTTTACATAATCCTTTAAAAAGAGGCAGTTTGTTTAAATACTTGAAGTTTCATAAAGTGGATATAGTTTTCTTGCAAGAATCACGTCTGTTATCAAAATATTGTGATAGAATGAATCAAAAAGATTATTCCATATTAGTTGGATCTCATTTCAGACCAAAAAGAAGTGTCACCTTCATATTGCAGAAAACATTTCTGATTGCACCCAAAGTGATTGCTACATATACGAACAAAAATGGCATGTATCATTGGTTGCAGTGGAAATAAATAAAAAAAACATATTATACTTTTGTTAGTGAATTTTGAATACCTGGGATTGTAGTGAGAGTATCAAAAAAGTAACTTGATACTATAACTTTTTATATGAAAGGAGAAGTGATTATAGTAGATGACTTTGCTTACTTTCTGAAAATGATATAGAAAACCTAGGCTTTCCTCTGCTGCTAAACATTTAAAATACTTTATTAATACTATGATTATGAGATATTTATATATGATTTGAGATTATATAAGTCCCTTAACTATACACACTCACACTATTATAGATAAGATTTCTACTTCTAATGGAATGAATTCTAAAAATTAAAGATGTTTTATTAGTATCTTGTCCTTGAAATGATCACAGTACAATTACCCTTCATTTTACTTTGAAATGTAATAATTTAATATTTAGTAAAATACTTCCTGCATATATATAATTAAAATGGTTTGGGGGATTGTTTATAAATGAGATAAAGATGTTTTTAGAGTTTATAATAATGGGTAAGTTATTGAGATCATATTATGGGATACCTTGAAGGCTAATTAGAATGGTAAAATAAAAAAATGGTATATTACTAAAAGAAAAGAAAGGGATAAAGAATTCAATTAGTTACAATCCAAGACAGATGAATTAAAGTTAAATATAAATTAAAATGACAAATGTTAACTTAGAATGGGAAGTATTAAATCAAAAGAATGTGGAGCTTTGTAATCATAAAGTATCAATAAATTTGGAAAGGTTATAATTACAATCTTATTATTTACGTAGACTTGCTATTAGACTGAAAAAAATAAATAATTTAAACCATATTAAAGAGATTTAGTATGTGATTAGCAAATGGTTCTATACTTATATAGTGACTGATTTATCTGATATTCTTGAATGTTTTAGAAAACATTATGAGCAAATAAATTATAATAAGGAAGACGTGAAAAATAGTAGCACAGCATTAAATTTTTAGAAAAATAACATAAACTATAAATTAACTAAAGAACAAACCAAAATAGAATTGACAAACTTACAACTTTTAAAAAATTAAAAGATCAAATTAAAACTCTTAAAACTAATAAAGCTCTGGGTTTGGATGGAATGATTCCATAGCTCTGTAAATTAATTCCAGACAATGTATTAAATACATTATTGAAAGTTTTTTTAATGAAATTAAATAATTGTTCAGTATATCCATTTCTTGGAGATTTTCTCTGCTTTCACCTATTTTAAAACAAGCCAAAGATCCTAACCTTTGTTCTTCATATCATCCAATTCTGTTACTTAATTAAGATTATAAAATGTTTATGTTTATTTTCGCAAATGGATTGAATATTATTATAGCAGGAATTATAAATAATGATTAGAAAGGATTTATACTAAAAAGAGTTCAAGATTACAGAATTAGACTAAATACATTAATAGATTTTGCAAATAAAAGTATGAAGTAACTTTCAATAGTAAGTTTAGATATGGATAAAGCTTTTGAGTCTGTGAATTGGAATTACTTGTTTAAGATTCTTGAAGAATATAATTTTTCTGTTGGAATTTATTGACTAAATTACAAAGCTTTATAATGATGTATGCCTTTTATAAGTTAGGCTCTTGCCTTTTGATATCATTTACAATTTTAAAAGCTACAAAGCAAGGTGCCCTTTATCCCCTTTTTTGATTGTTTTAAGTATAGAACCATTTCCTAATCATATCAGATCTAATACCGGTATAATAGGCTTTTCAATTAATGGAATATATTCTTCCAAGATACAACTTTTTGCTGATGACATATTATTAACTATTGGTGAAAAAGATTCCTCATTAAATCATATAATTAATTCTATTAAATATTTTGAAGACATTTTGAGCTTGAATTTTAATTATAGCGAACTAGTATGTTGTTAATTTATGAAAATATAAATGCTAATTTAAAAGGTACAGCAATTTTAAATGGGATAAAATACATATTAAATATCTTGGCATTACTATAGCATCTAGCTGCAAAGAGTCAATGTTGGTAAATTATAAAAATGTAATTAATACAATTACTCAATTAATCACAAGGCTGAATGATTTATATTACACTATGAAAGATAGACTCACATTCATAAAAATGATAATTCTACCCACAATTTTGTTTTATATCCAGTCACTAATTCTAGCTCCTGCAAAAAAAAAAAAAAAAAAGAAAATAAACTCTATTCTTCATAAATTCTTATGATACCCTAAGAAACTTTGGATATGTTTTGAATGACTTATGCAAAGCTGGAATGAAGGGAGCATTGGTTTATCTAATATTGTATTATATGCAGAGTCAGCAAGCTTCCAAATTATAGCTCAATGGTTAAATTCTTCTTATGATTTTAAATTGATATCAACCCAAGGAAAAATAATTGTGGTTAATAATACAATAGATTATAAAAGGAAGAGCAAGTATTTCATCTGGTGGTTTTATATTGTGTAATGAAGTGCAAGAGTTGTACAGTGGAGCTTTGAAAGCTTCTGGTAAATTTGATTTAATGCAAGTTGAGTAATGGATAACACTGATTTACAAGCTTCAGTGGCATAAAAACCCTAACCGTAAATATCCAGGCAAAAGGAAATGGTAAATTTCATGGCATACAATCTTTAGTGAAGAAAAATGGTCACAAACCATAAATTGGATTTAAAAAAATCATAAGTCAGTAAGGAATAGAGTGATTCAGCTGAAAGGTTTGTCCATTTTACTTATTTCTTAAGGATTCCATTTGACGAAAGAAAAAGAAAATACTGCGTGTTGACATTTTAAAAATAAATTTGTAACATTGCTGGTAATGCTGTGAACAAATTCATAATATTGGGTTAATGCATGAGATGACACAAAGTTTAATTGGAATTAAATGTCCCCCTTGTACAGAATTTTTGTTAGATTTGTTAACAGTATTGAAAGAAAACCTTACACTTTAAATTGTAACTGTTACAACAGAAAGCAAAAGGATGTAGTTAGAATCTTGGAAAACCTCATCAATGCCCAACTTTGCATTGCCTCTGGAAAGATAGCTGAGAAAACAATGTTTATGTGCTGGAATGGAAAATATATATTAGGCATGTAGATTTGATTTTTTTTGTTTCTTTCTTTCATTTTCTTGCTTTTATTTCAGTTGTGTTTGTATTTATGCTATTTGTATATCCATCCATCCTCAACCCCTATTGCTATTTTTGACATGGGGTCGGTTTGTCACTTCAACAGTCACAATCATCTCGAGTCAAGGTTTACACTGCTGGGTGACTATCCTGTTTTATATATTGTAAATCATATTATATGAATGATTATTCACCAGTTGCTTGGGTGTAATTTAATAAAACTTTATTTCCACAATCTAAGTTATCCGAACTGTTTGGCTATATTTCACAGTGTGGCTGTCAGCAATTCAGGTGCCTGCTGTGTACTCCATTGCAGTGTGATCATTACACTTAATATATTTAAATAAGGGGACTTATGTTAGAAAAATTCTCACATGAGGCTGACAGGGACATAAACCTTTATTATTCATTTATTTATTTTTCTATGTATGTATGTAGATATATATATATATATATATATATATATATATATATATATATATATATATATAGATATATATATATATATATATATATGTGTGTGTGTGTGTGTGTGTCTATTCATTTATTTATTTAATATTTGTTAACTGAGTAAATTGACAGGTTAGAGGACTCTTGTCAGCCACTATTCAGGCCTTATAGGCAAAAAACAAGATACAAAGATGGAAAGCATAACAATAAAGTATCAACTACTTTAGAGATACAAATGTAATAGAAAATGCACTAGGACAGAAGAAAAGTCAAAGCATAATATTTAATATATGACATGCACTAATGAAAATCTAGAAAAGTAATCCATGGCAATATAGTTATGAAAGTATTGTTTACCATTGCATAAGTATGTGTAAACAGCTCGCAAAAAACATTGGTGTAGATTCAATAGTGCACCATTTTGTATTCACTAAGCAGCTTTACACACCATGTAGAGATGCCTAAACATGATAAACATAGTGGCATACTAAATACAGCATAAGCAGGTGAATTGTATGCTAATCACCAAATCCAAGATTGAGGAGCTATTCAGCAAGCTACAAAGCAACTGTGTAGACTCAGTGCTGGGTTTCTCTGTGAATTTTAAAACCTATTGTAATACAGCCATGGAAACTAGGCTACACAGAAAGAATGTTAGGGGCTGCTGTTGCTCTTATTCATTTATGTGCAGCATGCCCAAGTGTATGCTGCTGCTACTGCTGATAGACCACAGCAAAGAAGGAGAAGGGTGTTTAGACCCCGTTACCTTTTCACAATCTGCATGAGTTGGAAATTGTAGAGTGCTGCAGGGTGGAAAGAGACACACTACAGTAACTTTGCAACCTCTGTTTTCCTCAACTAAGAGAAAGTGCAAACTGAGGGTAACCAATCCCAGTGGACACTAAGCTATGTGCAGATATGTGCAGAACTTAGAATTTCAGATAAAGGTAAATTCCAGAGACCAACAGGGGGCAAGTTGAGGGTGTCACAGGCATAAGCATCCAGGATCCTCCATCAATTCTTGAATACTATGCTACAACATGTCATTGACTACATATATTTTCCCTTTACATCTTAGGACAGAGGCAGAACTATGCAGGAGTTTTACTCAGAAGTACACTACACTTACATCATGGGTGTCATAGACTGTACACATGTAGAAATTAAAGTACTAGCTGGGTAACAGGGATGGGTATACATAAATAAAAAGGGCTTCCACTCCATTAACTGCAAGGTCATGTGTAATGCTAAGGGAATCATCCTGAATGTGTGTGCTGGCAACCCAGGCAGTTGCCATGACTCGTATATCTGATACAATTGTCAATTGTATGAGATGATTATTAGGAGAGATCTTCCACAAGGTCATTTACTGGGAGATGCAGGCTATGCACTAGAACCATGGCTGATGATGCCCATCAGAAAAGCACACACACCAACTGAAGAATGCTATAATGTTTAATGGGGCACACATTCAAACAAAAAATATCATACAGCATATGTTTTGGCTGCTGAAGTCAAACTTCCACTGCCTAGAGCCATCTGGGAACCTGGCAGTATAATCCCCATATATGTGCTGAAATAGTTACTGCCTTTGACATTCTTCATAATATTATTCTGAGAAAACAGCTTCGGCAGGAACAGTAAAGGGAAGGGCCACACATTCCACCACGATTTGCAAGGTCAACACAGACACATGCAGGTGAGGAGTCAGAGGGGGAATCAGCAGCGACTGTGGGTAAAGGTAGATGTAGGTGTGCAAAATATGCTCTCGCACTGGCCAAGAGGCAGTAGATACCACACATGCTAACCACCTAAGGGGCTAACAACCTTCATCCTATGCTTATACATACAGTAAAATTAATGCCAGGCAAGGCTCAAAGCCTTTACTTACCCATGTAATGGTTGTGCACTGCTAGTATCAGACAGAGTCAGCCCCAAACTAAAACTCTTACAACTGCCAGATTTTCAAGGTAAGTGGAATAGAAAAATAAATGTCTAAGAATACAAAGGAATGGCATATCCTTGCATACTATTATTGGTATTACAAGTAAGTATAATGTAGGTGATTTTTACAGCAATTACATCAAGATGTAACAGCGTGACTTGTGTGAATATGTGTCCTCTATCAATGCCTCATGTATCAAAGATTCGCACATTCGTAGATATAAAATGTACAGAATTTCACCAAATGTCCACAGTTTGGTCTTATACATTTGTATGGAAAATCATTAAAGAAAGAAAGAGAATAATGGCACATATCAGTTTCAGACTTCATATCCCTCTGAAAAAAAACTCTATAACAATACTAATGCAAAATCTGTTATTCTATCAACTAAGTTTGTAAGACTACAATTTTTAAAGATTTTCCCCATTGTTGGGCCTTTTCATATTTTTACGTATGGCTTGGTCCAGCTTTGCTGGCCTAAGACGTCAGGAGACATGTACATTTTAGAAAAATCTTTAAGAAAGTAGTACAGTTTACAAAATAGCATCACAAACACAGACATACTAAGTCAGCTATGTACACTGCGCATCAGACAAAAGACTTCTGTATCCCTGAGTCCAAAAGATAGAAAACAAAAATGTAGCAGTTAGTCTCATTTGCACAGGGTGTTTTGTGTGTGTGTGTGTGTGTGTGTGTGTGTGTGTGTGTGTGTGTGTGTGTGTGTGTGTGTGTGTGTGTGTGTGTGGCAGGAGGCCCAGGCTGGCACATAAAGTAGTGCGAGTAAGAAAGAGAAACAGGTAGACATTTGGATAAAGTATCAAATGGCCAGTGAGACAGAATTAGCTGTAACATCACTACTGACCCATGTAACTGTTATGTGTGTGTGTCTGTCTGTATGGGATGGATACTACAGGTGAAATCGGTGTGTGAGTGTCTACAAGAAGACAGCCAAGCTCTGTTTTACCTCTTTTTTCTGGTATATCACACAGGTGTGAGCCATGCACAGTAGAGGTGACAGTTCATCATCATTGTCCCTTACCCTGAGAACTGGCTCTACTAGGAGTTGCACTTTCATGTTCATGTCCACAATCAGATGTACTGCTACTACCTGAATGTGACTGATGTCTGCTGGACACACTGTCCTCCCCAGTATGCCCAGGACCATGACCCCATGGCCTGCCATGTCTGGTTGTGGACAACTCAACTACTGACGGAGCAGTGGAAGTAGTGCCACTATGGCAGCATGATTAGACATGGCCATATCAGTTAACTTTAGATGATGTGGCTGACCTACATCAACATGGATGTTGTCCCCCTCCAAGCAGATGTTCCATTACAGACACTGCCAGTTCCAAGGTGTCATTCATCTGATCCATTGAATTGGCAATATGGTGGATGGTAGAGGCAGTCATGCATGTCAGCCTGTGACACATCTACAACCCCAAACATTTCCTTGGAGGCCCTATTGGAACAGTTTACACTGACCTATCTTGATCCTTGACAGTGGACAGGGAGTCATCATTTGGTGTCAGTGGTAGCTCTGTAGCAGGCCACCCCAGTAGCCACCTGTCTATGGGCTACTGCAGCTGTTCTCCTCTGGGTAAATGAAATCATGTCAGTGGCTCTCTGATGCACCTGGTCGTATGTCCTGCTGCACCCTCCACCAGCATTGACGTCACTCACTATCTGATTTTAAATTTGCATTCTTCCAAATGTATCCTCACCTACTCCCTCAAGCAGAAAGGCACCATGTTAATGAAAGGCTTGTACAATAACATTGTTATCAAAGTCACTGAAGGGGGGGGTTGCAGGGATTAGGATATTTGAATGACATAGTCCTAGATGCCATAAAACATAAAAGAAGGATACTACAATTAAATACAAGTCCTGCTTTGGTGTAACACATATTATTAGTTTTTCATTATTACCCACTGGAGAAACAAAAAAAAACTTCAGTTATTCAAACATAAAAAATGTTTATGAGGTTGTAACATACCACAGTTACACATAAACCAAGGTCTGATTCAAAATAAGGACTAAATAGCAAAGCAAACCTCTATTAAACAATTTTTATTGTAGAAAAACAGAAATGGACCTTGTCTCCCCACCCCTAGATCAACAGGCTAATGACATTTTGTACAAAACAAGGAATAGCACAACAGGCAATTGTTACAAGTGCTTTTAAACAAACTGTCCCAAAAAGTCACTTTTTCACTTTTTTAGGAAAAGTGACGGGGTTAAAACTACCAACATAAAAATTTCAACAAAACACAAATTAAAGGTGATGCTGTTAAACCCTAGGAGTCTAAACATGAAACTGCACTCATTGCAAGGATTCTTAACCCTGAAAAATGCTGACATCTGTGCAGTCACAGAAACCTGGTTCAAAGCTGCGGAGAGCACCCCGGCCTTACCTGGTTACTCACACTATCATACATTCAGACCCCAAATGGTGGGCAGTAAAGCCTAAGGAGGTGGAATTTCAATATATATTAAAGACATTCAGACCTCCAGGCTGTTCAAATAGTATAATGCATAGGAGACACTCCAGGTGCAGTTAACCATTGACAAGACCCCTATTCAAATCACAGCTAGCTATCTGGTGGTCCTAGGTTCCTCACCACTGGGTCTAATTTTAGGGGTGTGCTATCAATAATATAATTTACTGCTGATTTACAGAAGGGTATGATTATGGAATTTTTAGCATTTAGTCTCAGACCATTGTTTTGGGACCAGACAGTTGTCATTTTTAGGCCTGTGTGTAGTATTTCAACATCATATGGGTATTCAATGATTGCTCCCAGCTTACAGTCATCAGGAAACTTGGTAAGCCAGAGGCCCCAACATTGGCCTTCACTTCAGAGAAGTATATACCGAACAGGTGGGGTCCCAACCCTCAGCCCTGTGGGACATCGCTAGTAACAGGTTTCTAATGAGAAGTGGATTCACTTATCCGGGCAACATGTGTCCTGTCAGTGAAACATTTGGCTCTCCATCTGATGATGTGAGGGTTTATGCCTAACTCTATAAGATTATTTATGATCCCTGAGTAGGGTATTTTGTTGAAAGCTTTGATAAGATCTAGATACGTGGTTTGTACCATTTTACCCTCATCCATGGTCCTGGTGACTTTCTCAAAGAAGTCCACCAGACTGAGCAATTAAGACCTACCTTTGACAAAGCCAAATTGAGTGTGGACCACTTTTTGGAGGGTTTTATGTCATTGATCAGGTCTATGATAATTCTCTCCATGGCCGTGCTGATAAGATGGGTAAAGCTTATGGATCTGTAGTTCCCTGGGTTAGTTGTTGGGCCCTCCTTGTGCAAAGAGACAAGTGTTGCAGTTGTTCATTCCTCTGGGACAAAGCCCATTCAGAGGCTGTGGTGAAAGAGAGTTTCTACTGGCTGTGGTAGATTCTGTTTTAAGCTATTTAAAAAGCATCCTAGAATGTTGTTGGGATCCATGGAGGCTGTGTTTTGGCTTTAGCAAGTGCAGTAAAGACCTATTCCCTCATAATTACTGGTAGGGGCATGATTGCGGGCATTTTTTTGGGTATGGTAGAAGGTGATAGGGGTAGAGGTTTGAATGGAACGTGTCAGCCAGCAGGTTTGCTATAGTTTCAGGGTGGGTGTAAGAGTTGTCATTCATGATTACCTTGGCACATTGCTGAGCATTTTCCTTGCGGTTACAAACATAATTAAAAAAAGCTTTATTGGTTCTTTCACCAGGGAGGCTGTCTTTGCCTCATAGTTGGCTTTGTAAGATTTGACCAGGTCTGTAATTTGTTTGTTTAGACTAGTCAGTGTTTTTTTTCACTGAATTGTCTGTTCCCTCTTGGCTTTAGGAGGATTTTTTCTTTCCTTTTGTTGAATGCCCTATTTATGCTAGGGGTCCACCAGGGTGATTTATTTTTCCAGTAATCATAGGTTTGACTTAGACAGATACTGCCTCCTCTATGCAGCTATGAATGTGGTTGTGCAGTGCTTTTGTGTACATCTCAGAGAAGGCCTCAGTGTCATTCGGGTTCAGAGGGGCTTGGAAGATTGATAAGTTGTCATTTAGTCAGTGATAAATGTGCTTAGCCAAGTTCTTAACAGGTGTGGAGTTTGATGGGGGTTCTAGATTAGTTTTAGTACTAAAGGAGATCATTTTGTGGTCAAATCTTTCCATGGAGGAGTTATTGTATGGGAGGGAGTAGCATCCCCTAATGTTCGTGATTACTAGGTTGAAGATGTTTGCATCTCTAGTTGGAGAGTGAACTAGTTGCTCCAGGGTGTTTGCATTGACAAAGTTCAAAAACCTCTGAACAAGTGAATTATGGGTCATATAAGTCTCACAGTTTATGGAGGGGTAGTTGAAGTCACCCATAAGTATGGTGTTAGGGTGAATGTTAAGAGAATCCAGTAGGTTTAGGCAGGAGGTATGGTTTTCCTGACTCATGTTAGGGGATCTGTAGATAGCAAGGATATTTATTTTATTTATTTTACATTTGTTGACTGGGAAAGTCCAACAGGAATTAGGCCTATTTACAGTGGAGGCCCGGGGAGAAAAGGTCCACATTAAACAATATGTGCAGTGGTAATTATACAATCAAAAGATACATCACACAAGAAATAATATATTTACAATGGTTTGTTCCAAGCAAGCTTAATTTACACATAGTATGCCTTGGATGGCAGTATTTGAGGCCTGGGGAGAAAAGGTCCACATTAAACAATATGTACAGTGCTCATTGTACAATCAAAAGATACATCACACAAGAAATAATATATTTAGAATGGTTTGTACCAAGCAAGCTTAATTTACACATAGCAGGCCCTGTATGGCAGTATTTGAGGAGTTTACTTCTGTAGTACAAAGACAGTAGGCAGAAAAGAGAGGAAGGTAGGAAGGATTGGAGGAGAGCAGGAAAGCATTTATGTGATGCAAGGACAGAGCCAGGAATGCAAGAGGTGTGACTTAAGTGATTTTTGTGAACAGTGAAATAGATGGTGCTGAAGAGATATTCTGGGGGAGGTTATTCCACTTTCTAGCTATGGTATGAGACAAAAGAGCTTTCCCCGCAGTATTGTTGGCATTGGATATACAGAGAAGGGTTTTGTTGGATGAGCAGAGAGGACAATTTGCTGAATATTGGTTTAGTAGTTGGTTTAGGGCTGGAGTCTTGTGGGGATTCTTTAGCATGTTGAAGGTGAGAACTAGTTGGTGGTAACCAATTAACTGAGGAAGTTCTAACCACTGTAGTTCCTTTAGGGCAAGGCAGTGATGGCTTGTAAAAGTAGAGTTATTGGCAAATTTTGCAGTCTTATTGTAACATGACTCAAGTTTGTCTAGGCCTGTTTTCCTGATGTGGGTTAGGATTGGTGATGCATACATTAGGGTAGACAAAAGGTGGGTTTGGGCTAAGGTGACCCGTGCTTGGTCTGATATGAAGTTTTTGTGTTTGTATAAAGTTACTAATTTTTTATGTGCTTTTTTGATGGTTTGAGAAATATGGACATCAAAGTGAAGATTTTTATCTATTTCAACACCAAGGAGGTTAGTATGGGGAGAGGGAGAAATTGCAGTGCCAGGTTTGGAGGTGATATTGAAGGAAAGAGGTGTGGTTCTGGATTTGTTGGGGGTAAATGGGAGTAATGTGGTCTTGTTGGGGTTTAGAATAAGTTGGATATCAGTAATCCATTTTTCAATGGAGCTAAAGGATTCCTGGGTAAGTTTTTGTAGAGTGGTTAAGGATGGGGCTGAGCAGATTAGGGTGGAGTCATCTGCATACTGTATAAGTGATGCATGCAGGGTGGAGGTGTGTAGTTTGTTGGTGAAAATGGTGAAAAGTAGAGGCCCCAGTATTGAGCCTCGTGGAACACCTATGTTAGTTGGTAGTAGAGGTGATAGTGCACCTTGCCATTTGACTGATTGTTTCCTATCAGAGAGATAGTTTTTGAACCAGGCAGTAGTGGAGGGGGCAAAGAACATGGAGGAGAGAGTGTCTAAAAGTAGGTTATGTGAGACTATGTCAAATGCCTTAAAGAGATCTAAGAATATGGCTGATACGAAATTGTTGTTGTTTCTAAGTTGGTTAACCTGGTTCATAAAAGAGAGAAGAGCAGTAGTTGTAGTATGGTTTTGGCGGAAGCCATGCTGTGTGAAGGAGAGGAGATTATGTGAGGTTAAGAAGTGCATCACTTGAGTGCGAATACATTTCTCAAGGAGCTTGGACAGGGGGGATAGGATAGCAATGGGGCAGTAGTTTGATAGCTCATAGGAGTTGCCGCCTTTGTGTAGGGGAACAATATATGACACTTTTTATACTTGGGGGATTTAAGCTTCCTGTATGGAGCAGTTGATTAGACTTGAGACAGGGTAGGCTGATGAGGATTGAGACAGGGTAGGCTAGGGACTCTGCTGTCAATTTTAGGAAATTAGCAGGTAAACCATCTACTGTGAGAGTGGTAAGTTTCAATTTTGAGAGTAGTTTTTTTAATTATGGAGGTTGGTACAGGTGGGAGTGTAAAGGAAGGTTTATTATTGTGACCTGTAGTGGGGGTGGATATATAGTTATTGTTGGATAGTTGGGTAGATAATGACAGAATAGATTCTGTGAAGTGATGGTTAAATTGAGAAGCTATGCTGTCATTATTAGTGTTGGTGTTAGGAGCTGGGGTGGTAGTTTTGTTAGGTTTTAGAAGGGAATTGATAGCTTGCCAGAACTTTTGGGTGTTTTTGGAATGTTTGTTTTGGATACCTAGGAAGTAGTTTTGTTTATCCAGTTTTGTTTGTTTTTTGGCCTGATTCTGAAGTTGTTGATAGTTTTGTCTGTCTAGGCTAGTGTTATTCTTTTTCCAGATCTTCCAGGCATTATCTCTGGATTTTAGTAAGGCTTTTGTGATCCTACTCAGCCAAAGGGCATAGTTTACTTTAGTTCTAAGTTTTCTAATGGAAGTGACTGTATTAAGAACATTCATAAAAGTACTACTGAAAAACTCAACCACCTGGTCTAATGCTAGAGTTTGTAGTGGGTTCCAGTTATATTGTTGTAACATACTGTTAAGAATTTGTTGATTTACCTTATGTTCATCTCTAGTTTCCTTATACAGTACAGGTTTGGGTATGTTTACATGTTTACGAAGGAGGAATGTGGGGGAAGTGATCATTAAGTTCATCAGGTAGGCAGCCCACATGGTAATTTTGCTTGGAGAAATTTGCTAAAGTCCAATCGAGGATTGATTGTTTTTGGGATTTTCTGTCAACTCTGGTGGGTTTTTGGATTAGTTGTAAGAATCCAAATAAGTTAATATGGTTTGAGGGACTGTTAGAGTTGCAGGCTAGCCAGTCTAAGTTTAGGTCGCCTAACAGGATAGTTTCTTGGGGCAGGTTGACTGTATCCCATTGTAAGATTTCCTCTATTATAGGAGCTAGGCCGCAAGACTACACAAACAATGTGAGAAAGTGGGTAAGGTGCAAGTAATCACTCTTTCCCTGATAATGCTGTTTCCCTGTTCTACTGCTAAGCATTAGATGCCCTGTTACTTTGAGTTTTCCCACCTAAAAAGCTTAAACCTTAACAGAAGCTTTTGAGATTTAACAGACAGCTTTTATGTCTTCCCACTTAACAGCTTAAAACATTAACAGAAAGATTTTGTCATTTAACAGACAATTTAATTTTCAATAGTAAGGGTTATGGGGAGCCTAGTATGATGTCGCCAGTGCTACGGGGCTCCCGAGTGGTGCACTACAATACTCTAGGTTAAAGTACAAAAATATTAACCTTATTCTCTTAGATTGAGGAGATTTTGTAAAGCAAAAAATATTATCTGGACTGTGAGTGGATTCAGTACAGTTACCAGCAGTCCCTCTCTGTTGCAAGTCTTTCAGTGGGGGTGGGTTGAGTTGGGCAGGGAGTATAGTAGGTGTCCTTGTTCCCTTAGTTTCAGGAGATTTTGTAAAGCAAAAAATATTATCTGGACCATGAGTGGATTCAGTAAACTTACCAGCAGTCCCTCTCCATTGCAAGTCTTTCAGTGGGGGCGGGTTGAGTTGGACAGGGAGTATAGTAGGTCTCCGCCGCTGGGTTCTGTGAGAACTAGATATGATAGGGGAATCACACCTATGGTTAATTAGGTATGGAGTACCTCAAGTCAGTCATGTTGTTGGACTAGTCTAGCAGTGTACTTGCCCTTTATGAACACCGAGACACCTCTTCCCTTTTTTGTATACTGAGCTGAGTGGAACTGAAATGTATGAAAGGCACTGTAGCCTTTGATAGCCGGGGTGCTTTCTTTGGTTCTGTATCATATTTTTGTGACTGCACATACATCTACATTTTCCAGGGTGAGGAGTGCTTCCAGGAAGTGCAGTTTTTTATTTAAACTCCTAGTGTTGAGCAGAAGAACCTTTTGGTAGTTGAGTGATTTTTTTTTTTTTTTTTTTTTTTTTTATATATATTGGAGGGTTTAACAACTTTTTATAGCCTAAAAAAGGCACTACGGAGATAGAAAAAGTTTTTGCCAGTATCCAGAATTCAAGTGGTGACAAGTGCAAACCATCTCTGGCAAAAGTATCATGATTTGTCAATCATGTTTCCCCAGGCTGACAGATATTGTATCCGCTTGTTGTGACACCAGAAACTAAGTCCACTGTTGAAGTTAATCATTTTTACTGGTACTGTATCATCATCAAAGGTGAATGTAAGATGCAACTCAAGCTAGATTCATACCCACCTGGGACACATATTCAGAGAGCTCCATCATGTCTCTCTTCTTATAGTCCAGTGAGGTATTTCTTGAGTCACTTACACCCACATGGACTATGACCGTGTCATACTGATACTTTTGGTTTAAAGAACTAAGTGCATGAGTGATCTGGTGGATCCTCTCTCCAGACAGACAGCTTACCGTGATCTTCTCCTTGTTTATCCTGGTATGGGGGACATCAGTAGGTCTTACAATGGAATCCACAATAATTAGAATGTTTGGCTGTGTGGTGTATTGCTTTATGAGCTTGGAAGTGGGGTTACTATGACTTTCAGAGTTATGTGTTTTGCGAGGTGCTGTTTTTTATGTGTGCACACAGCTACTGAGAGATGCTTTTAGGAGGTCATGGAGGTTTGGGTAGATTACAAGTGAGTACCTCCACATATGTCAGTCTATGTGATTGTTCCTTAGTGTCAGTAGTGAGTGTTTTAGATGTTACACTAACAACCTGGTTTGCATTTTTCATGTGTGTATGTGAGAGCTTTGCCTCCAGTGACATTGTGTACCTACATCTCCCACACACTATATTTGTCTGTCCTAAAATTAAATGGTTGTCAGTGAAGATTAGGCAGTTACTACACTGTGTCATGATTCCCATATCCACCAGGCCAGAAACAGAGATGACAGGAAAGTGCCTATCCATTATACCAGATCCTTATTAGATGGGAAGAAGGGGTGAGTCACTTAAAGGTCAAAGTGAGAGTGTTCAGTAGTATACTATTAGATGAAATGCAGTGGTACTGCCCTCTGCACAAACTGGCAGCTCTTCAATCAGCTGTGAACAGTGGGAGACTATGCAGAGAGTTTCCTACACAGGATTTTAAACTGGAGAGGTTTGCTTTTATACAAGGCACAGGGTGTCACTCTTTTTATGTGCATTAAGTAGCTGTTGAAGTTTGGGTGTTTGTTTAAGGAGTTTATTGTATACAAATACATCAGGATGAATAGCAGGAACATTAAACTTAAAAGAACTATCAAACTAACCGACTGCATGCTTGTATGCTCTCACTCTGGCTGCTCACTCAAAATGGCACTCTTGCTTGCACATGCTCAGTATTTATATGCATGTACTGACTCACTGGAAAGCCTCTTAAAGGTATATCACACACACTGATCTACATCCTCCCTCTACTGAGCTATCTCATATAAGCAATGACATTTTAGTAGGCATGATATTATACAGACACTAATAAAGAAAAACAACAATCATGTCCAGGTTGGCATGTATCTGGAAACAGGTTGCGAGATGCCACCTGATGTCATGACATACTAGTTAGGACTAGGTTTAGCAACAGGGACAGTCACTGGGGAATGTTCTGCTTGAGGTGTCTAATGGATTTTCTCATGAATGGTGATTGCTGATGGAATGCTCTCTGGAGCAGGAACATTGGACAAGTCACTTTGAGAACTATGGTCTTTGTCACAGGCAAGATGCTGTAACACTGGTTCAGACACTGGTAATAGACGCTTCCAATTTTTGACTGAATTCCATTCCTTGTGATTCCACAATGTACAATCTCAGCTCTTGACACAAACTTTTCACAAATCTGATGTGATCAAAACCTTTAGATTTCTGCATCCTCACCATCTCCCCTTTTTGTAAAGCACAGAGCGGTTTGCTGGTTTCTTCTAGGACAAATGCTTCTTCAACAGTTGGCCTTTTACTGCTTTGTTGTTCTTAGCACTTGGAACAACCAAATTACTGCTGATTGGTAGTGTGGTTCTGGTTTGTCTCAACATAAATCTCCGGGAAGGTAAAAAAGGTGTTTATCATGAGAAATGTTTACGAGATTTAACAAGTTTAGAAAAAACATTGGCAATTTCAGCCTGGATTTCACTAACACCTGTTTTGCACTTTGAACTGCACATTCAGCCCAAGCTGTTTGACTGAGGGTATTCAAGAGTACTCATAATATGAACTAAGTCCCACTCTTCTGCAAATGTCTTGAACTACTAACTTGTAAACTGTGCACCATTGTCAGAAATAATTGTATGGATTACCATGGACAGAAAAACATTGCTTCAGCTTAGCAATCATAGTACTGGAAGTTAGGTTGGGAAGCAGGTCAATTTCGAACCAACACCAAGTAATGTTGACCATTCCACTCAAAGATATATGTGGCTACTGTTGTCCAAGGTAGTTCAGGAATCTGGCTTAACTGAAGTAGTTCTTTCTCTTGATGCGGCTTTGTACTATTACATATTGGACAAGATGAAAGTACTTTCTTGATATCTCATGACACAAAAGTTCAAAATACTAAACCTCTCACCCTTCCTTTGGTAGAATCAGTTCCTGGGTGGCCATGATGCAAGATCTTAATATACTTTTGTTGCAAGGATTTTGGAACAATCACTTTAGGACCTTTCATAATGATACCACTGGTGGCCATGATGCAAGATCTTAATATACTCTTGTTGCAAGGATTTTGGAACAATCACTTTAGGGCCTTTCATAATGATACCACTGTCTGACAAAATCTCATCTCTGTATGGAAAATAAGGTTGGACTTCTACTGGTAAACAAGATTGATTTGAAGGCCATCCTGGACTGATAAAGTAGTTTAGCTTCTGGACAATTGGATCCAAAGCTGTGTGTCTTCTGAGCTTATCAAGACCTTAGAGAAGAAACATTTTTCACTTCCATGACCCCAAAATCAAGTTGCACAGCATTACGCTGTTTTGTGTTTTTTTTTCTGGGCAAACTGGATAAAGTATCAACAAGATAAAGAAGTTTGCCTTTTGTGTAGACAACAATGAAATTGTACTTTTGTAATCTGAGCATTATGCATTGTAGTCTAGCTGGAGCTGTATGCATAGGTTTTCCAAAAATAGTAACTAAAGGTCGTTGATCAGTTTTGATCTCGATAGGTTGACTTTGAGCATGCAAACACATTTGCCAAAAGCTCTTTCTCAATCTGGCCATACTGCATCTTGGTTTGGGTAAGAGTTCTTGATGCACAAGCTACTGGTCTACCCACTTGAAGAATGACTGCACCTAGACCAAATTTAGAAGCATCACAGGAAAGAGTAACTGGTTTGTGAACATCATAGTAGCTGAGAGGTGGTGGGTTACCAATTTTCTGCTTCAGGACATCAAATACTCTTTGGTGCTGTTCTGACAATGACCAAATTACATTTTTGCTTGTCAGTTCTTATAATGATGCTGAAAGTTGATTTAAATCTGGAATGAACTTGCCTAGATAGTTGACCATGCCAAGAAAACATTGCAGGGCTTGGACATTGTCTGGAGCTGGCATCTCAAGAATTGCTTTTTACTTGGAAGGATCTGGTAATATGCCCAAACCAGTAAACAGGTAACTAACATAAGTAACTTCTTGTAGCCTGAATTTGCACTTCTGAGGATTTAGCTTAAGATTCACTTCACATGCTCTTTCAAGTACCTTCTTGAGATTGCTGTCATGGTCAACTTCACTATCGCCTCCTACTAGAATATCATCTACTATAATAGCACATGGATACCCAGAAAAAAAATTGCTCCATTGCATGCTGAAGTATTTCATTAGCAGAATTTATTCCAAATGGCATTCTCATAAATCTGTATCTTCCAAATGGTATGCTGAATATGGTTAGCAATGAATATTTTTGGTCAAGTAAAATTTGCCAGAATGAGCTCTTTACATCTAAGAAAGGAAAAACAGTGGCATTTAGCATGAGGGCAGCAACCTCTTTGACTCTGCACATTGGATGGTGAGGCCTTTTTAATGCTTTGTTCAAGTTTCTTGGATCAATACATAGTCTGATATCACCTGAGCTTTTCTTATGAGCTACTACCATGGAGGATACCCATTTAGTAGGTTCCTCTATGGGACAAATTACTCCTAGCTGCACCATTTTCTCCATCTCAGCTTTGACTCTACTCTGCATAGCTATTGGAACTTACCATGCTGGTCTGACAACTGGCTGACCTCTGGGTCTAAATTCATGGATTATACAACTGGCAGTTTGCTTGATTTGTCTGCAAAAATATCAGTATACTTTGAAAAACAGTTTGGGTGAAAGTTGAGCTGTTGTCATGCAGGCTTACATGATGAACGTCTTTATTAACTGAAACAGTCCCATTTTCAAACTGCCTCTGAGGCCTAATAATGACTGCACATATCTCTTGACTATGAAAAATTGCAAGTCATAGCTGTTCTCAGTAGAGTAACATGAAAGCACTACTGAGCCTTCGGTTTGAATCTCTTCACCACCATAAGCAACAAGCTTCACACACTTTCTCAAATCAAATTGTTTTGCTGCTTTTACTCTAGCAAACATTTCTGCTGACATAACATTGCACTTTGAGCCAGTATCTACTTTAAGCTCTGTGGGACTCCAATTAATCCAAACAGTACAAAATATCTCATTCTTTGTCAACAAATCTACTGCATTAAATGTTTCACTAAGCAGAGACACACCATCAACATAAAAAGTAGAGTCACAGTTTTCTAATTGATCAACTTGCCTCTTGAAATGCTCTATTTTTTATAAAAGGATGTGCCTTATTTGATTTACAAAACCTTTTGAAATTATTCCACTTATTGCAAGAATGATACTGCTGACCAAAAGCTAAGCTTGTTTCCCTTTTGGGTTTGTAATTTCCACCACAGTTATGGCAGTTGACTATGAAGTTGGGTGGAGGCACATGTTTTGACTTTGCTGACTCACCCTTATACTTGACTGAGCATGTCCTGGAATTTGCTGGAAAGACTTGGGGTTTCCCAGGGACTGTTACAGGACGTGCAGTAGCTGCCATGTGCTTGGGCCTGTTTCTTTTAACCAAGTGCTGCATACTATCAACATGAGCTTTGTCACTCTACATTCCAAAGCTATTCTCATTTGTAAGAATACTTATGTGCTTTTCTGTAAGCTTGTATATCTGACAAATCTCAATGGCTTTATTCAAAGTGAATTAAAACTAGATAGGCAACTGCATATATGCAGACTGGTATGCTTAATGCTCTTCTCTTGTTGTCTTATTTTTATTCCACAGCTAAACAAGAGAATATGGTGAATAGAGAGGCCCATGCTGAGCATCTACAGAGACTGGAAGCAAGGGTTATGTATGTAGCACAACAGAACTGTTATTTTGGTTAAAGTACTGCTCTTCTATACAGTAGTCGCAAAGTAAGCATGCATATCCTAACTATAAAAGGAAGCATGCATAGAAGTCAAGTCTAATACTACAATCAGATGTTGTGGATTCAAATACCACAACTAACAAAAATATAGTAAAATCCTTTAAAAATATTACATAATTTAATTTCAACAAAAGTGGTATAAATGCCCTGCTTTTAATTTAATCTGCATAATTTGACTAAGCATATGTGCAATATATGCACACTGCAAGGATTACTTTGAGCAATCATTACTTATAGTCTGTAGTTGCTAAGAAGTATACTTAAATGTAAAAGTAGAAATAAATACTTTATTATTGTAATAAGGCATTGTATGTCACATATGATGGTACTAATTGTCTATTTTTTCCTCTTACCCCAATCCTTCTCTCACTTTTTATTTTTGTGCATGCGTCAAAACATTTCCATGTCATCCATCTCTCACAGATCATAAAATGCTTTACAGAACAGGAAGGTAGGCCAAACCTTGTAGCTCTGCCTGACCCCACTCCACCAGTTCCTGCATTGATGCCCAGCACATCTGGGATGCAACCTGGCAGTGCTGCCTCTGCTGCTCCTGCCCTACCTGGGTCCTCCACATCAAGTAGCACTACCTCAGCATCTGGTGTTGTGGTACCCTCTCGGGGTACTGGAAGAGATGGGGATTTTATCACCTGCCAGTAGTTGCCATGCTTGATGCATAGGGTTGTGCACAGCACCATTGGTGCACACCTATACTGGATGGAGAGGATGCTCTCTCTTATGGTCCATAGGAGAAGACATGAAGCACTCCAACAGCCAGTGGAGTAAGGGGACAGTGATAACAGTCTGGTGGGTGAAGACTAGGTTCTTAATGTCCCAATGTTTAATGGACATGGGCATCCATTTTCCCCTCCCTATCCCCAATCATGGAGTCCCCCAACCTATCATATCCCTCACTATCCCTGTGTCTTGCCTTCCTTGTCCTGTCTGTTTGCATCTTCCTCCTCACCTACCCTGTTTAACTGACCCAGAAATAACTATATCCTTACCCAACATTCCTCTCTTACTGAAGTTAAGAAAAAAAATGAGTACCTACCCCACAAAAAAATATATATATATATATATATATATATATATATATATATATATATATATATATATATATATATATATATATACCGATCAATACATAGCATTCCATTTTACATGGGTGTCTTCTTGATGCACTTGATTTGGTCCAGTTGGCTATACGACATGATTGCTCTTTGATGAGGTGACAGTCGGTGACAGTCTAAATTCAGCTAATATTCTTTACATATTCTGTTTTACACTGTTGAAGAATTGGATAGTTATGGTTCTTTCTTACCTCCCTTCTACACATTCCAATATTGCTTTCCCTTTGTTGTTTTCCCTGCTTGCCCCTATTTCATCACATCCCTATCAACCTCATTTTAACACCTTTAATCTGATCAAAAAATGAGATCACCACACACACACACACACACACACACACACACACACACACACACACACACACACACATACACGTTAAAAAAAAATGTCTTCTATTCTATGTTTATGTGGAGTTTGGCATTGTGCACCAATGCTGAATGACATTGAACATCTCAACTTGTGTAGTTATCTCCACAGAATGCTGCTTAAACACCCTGAGCTAAGGTAACATACAATACAGTTAGAATAATTTAATTGCATTATAAATACATATTTAAAACTATTAGGTACACTTGGATTTGAACCCTGTATCATCTAGGCACAAAATGAAATCTCTTAATGCATTTACACCTGCTGCCACAGAGTCAACGAAGCAGCAGGTGTGTTTCTTACACTTAGTACTATCCACATTGCTTATTGCCATGCCTCTCCACTTAACAAGTTTGTGCAAAGGTAAGCAAGCCAATAGTGCTCTCATAATTTTATCAAAGAAGGAATGGCTCAAATTTTCACATTGCTTAGCTATTTGCAAATGGGGAAAGCAGTATAAATATGTATCTCACATGCGTAAACACTTTGCCATCGATCGAGCAAACTAGCTGCTTGGTGGTGCACTATGGAAAGTGCACATTAGGATGCTTATGTTACTGCCCATTTAGTCTTCATCCCATAAATGGACATGTAAAAAACGCAAGGAAAGGGAAGGCTTTATTTAAGGAAAGAACACATATTTACACTGTAACCATGTGTTACCTGTACCCATGCACTCAAACTGTGTCTCTCAACACTTGTTCTCAAAAACATCAACCACACTACAGAAATAAATAAATAAATGCTTTCTTATATACTATGTATATCTTTATATACTGACAATAAACTTTCAGATGTTCCAATACTTGTAGTCATGTAGACAGCTGTTTGCATATAGTTTGCAAAACTGTATTTTTAAGGTATACCTGCACATTGGAAACATAACAGCAAATGCTGTACATTTGTCAATCTGGTAACATACAGATCTTTAGTATTTTGTCTTCAGACAGGCCTCCTGACATCTTCTCTCAATCATTCAGTGCTAATGTTATCCACAATAAAGTGTCCTGCAGCATTATAATAGTCAGACATATGCCATGGTTGTTGTTGTGTCCTTCGGCTTTTCCCGGTTAGGGGCCACCACAGCAGAACTCCAGTCCGCTAATGATTAGCCATAGATTTTTACGTACCGAGTTGCTGGCCCTGATACACAACCTTCAACAAAGGTACGCCCATTCACGCATGTTTCCACACAGAAGACGCTTTAGCTGAGAATCGAACAGGACAACGTCTTACTGTGAGGCAACACCGCTACCACAGCACCACAACCGCAGTTATGTACTGAGTTCTAATCTTTCTGCAGTCAGCTGGTGTGTGTGTTTGCTCAGTTAGCTGACATTCAAGAGACCGTTTTACACCTGCATGTGAGACACTGCTGTTACCATTCTCTTCTCACCAGACACTACTGAGGTCATCACTTGTAAAGTGTTGTCTGACACTCTCCAAACCAGACTTGTGTTGTGCCATTTGTGTTAAATTCTGAGTATTCTAGTCAGTGTACTTAGGCAGGGGGTCTGTTCTCACTGCAGTCAGCTGGTATGTGTGTGTGTGTGTGTGTGTGTGTGTGTGTGTGTGTGTGTGTGTGTGTGTGTGTGTGTGTGTGTGTGTGTGTGTGCGCACTTGTTCACTTGGTTGACATTTAAGAGACCATTTTAAAACTGCATGTAGGACACTGCTATTACCATCCTTTTATCACCAGACTCTGCTGATGTCAACAGCTATAAAGTATTCTCCAATACAATAAAGACTGAATTGTGCTGTTTTGCTTGTGTTAAGTACTGTGCTCAGTAAATAGTTAAGTAGAGGTTCTGTGCTCACTACAATCTACTGTGTGTGCATACATTATGGTGACAATTTTAGAACAATATGTGAGTCCACAGCTATGTCAAACCCTCCTCTAACCCTTGCTATACTCAAGGATTATTGAGGTAGTCTGCAGCCTCATTGTGTGACTGTTAGCATTCATGTCAGGAAATGTTACGTGAGCCACAAACAACTGATTTGTAATGTGTCCTGATATGGCATCAGGTTGCTCAGACATAACTTTCCCATGGAACACATGTAGACATATGTTGGAAATTGATGTAAGTACATGCATTGGCACAGTTGCATGACTATGTGCATACTACCAGTGTGTGGAATGTGATGAATGACCAAGATTTTATTTGTAGGTTTTTTTACAAATCATTTATTCCAATAAACTGGAAATATTAAGTGAAATACACGATTAAGCACAAATCTGAATGTTAATGCCACCAGCAATATCCAACTGGAGGAAATAGACAATTCACTAGCTGACAGTTTGTCTCACACATCACCGCCACGTCAGCACTGGCCATCAGCCATAGATATGCATGCCAACTCTACTCAGTTTCTATTCTAAGGAGGACAGCACATCCATGTACTCTGTATGGCTAATAACACAGAATCAGTGACCCCTGGCAGCATCACAGGTTGCCTATAGTGTAACTCAAAACATGGACCTATCAGACACAGTTGGATCCATACTTCAACACAACCTACAGATGGACTATTTTCCAGTAGAACAGTATACATCAACATGCATCCTTCTAACGGTGGGGGTGGGATATCAGCTGATGCATGCATGCATAAACACATCATGACTCTCCTCATCTGTGAGATAGTTCAACAAGTAATCATGAACTTTTTTTAAAAGGACAGGTAATATCCTGACTGTGTAAGAAAGACATGTGTGATTTGTTTAGGCTACATCATGTCTGTTAAATCTGTCTGATGTTCTCAAGAGGGTCTACAAGGGCATGCATGATAACAACACTATCATCCTGCATAACTTGATCTGGCTAAGGCATTTGACACAAATCCACAATGTAACATTGTCACAAGCGGCCATAAACACCTATATTTATTTTTATTTATTTTATTTTATTTTACATTTGTTGACAGGGATAGCCTGACTGGATATATGTCCATTTTCATGTCCTGGGGAGAAAAGCTCAAAGATAATGATACACATTGAACATTTAGTAAATGCTATATCACCAAGTGGGTTGACCACTGGACCACATATGTCACAGATAATTATGCTGATGTTAGTGAAGTGACCTATATCTAGAATCCAGTGATCAGGTCTGTACCTCAGGGCTCTGTGCTAGGCCCTTTCCTGTTCATTATTTAAGTCTCAGATGTCAATAATACTTATACATTCTTTGTCCAAACAGCTTTGTGTAGGACTGCATGTTGTAGACAATCACTGAATCCAAGTGTGATATTAGTATAATACAAGACAGTATTGTGTACACACAAAGGATTGCTTCCACATTCGTAGAGACACAAGAGATGAACAAAAATCATGGGTTGGATTTGCTACATTATAAAAGCAAATACAAAAGTTAATTATAATATCCACAGCACATCCCCATGAGTAGACCAATTGGTATGTGACCTGTGCACTCAGGTAGATGGTATGCAGAATGTCCACCAGCATGTGGCCACAGTGATGACTGCTCCCTCATATGTAACACAACTCCTGAGTATGTGCAGGGCATCCACATCAAAGGGCATTATAATTCCATAGCTCTCATCCCTCATTACACCAGTAACTGAGTACAATGCACCCTTTTTCATGTACTTCACAATAAATCTTCCAGGGATGAGTTACTTAAGTGTATCACATTTGCCAAAGTGACCTCCCCCCATACCTCTCAACCTCATAGCATAAGAAATCTGGACAAAGCCTAACACAACTGAGGGACAAAGGCCCAAAAATAGGGACAGATTTTAAATATTGCTATTATAAACATAGAAAGTTGCTAGAATAATAGCATTCATTTTAGCTTGCATTCTCTGAATGATATGAAGCCTAAAACTCATATGTATACTATTATTTCTTGACTTCAATCCTCAGTGATTTGCCAGAAAACCACACATTGTATAAGGAATAGACCAAAAATATGAGGCAAAAATCTGGGCAGTTTGTGAAAATCTGTACAGTTGAGAGCTATGCCTCCCACACATCTTATCAGTCATACCAAAGTATTGTTTTTGTTGCATACAGATTATGGATGCAGGATTGCTTGTAATTGTAGATACAGATGTGCCAAAGACCCTTGTAACACCTCTGGCAGATGTTAAATTTTGATGAAGGCATGCTCAGAGATTGCTGACAAATCATGATAGTTGTACAAGTGTGCTCTTGCAGAGCTACCTATGGTCACTCACAATCACAAATGTTATGTCAAAGACATGGGATTACTGGTGGGATTATTCTGATATTGTCCATGAGTGTGTGTGCTTCTGTCTACTGTTGTCCATTAGCCTGTTACTATGTGTTCCACTTGGTTGAGACCTGTGCTAAGATTACATTCATATTCAGGCAACTCATTTTGCATAGCTTCACAGTATGCACCTAACCCGTATGTATATATACCATCCTTGATAAATGTCATCTCCATTGTTCATGTCAAGATGCTTATATCACAGAGAATCTTCTCCTTTTATATGTCACCTTGTGTGACAGTAACATTATATACAATAAATGTGCAGTCCATACTGTATTATGTCAATATGCAATTAGGGTTCATGTTACCATTATCTTTATTGACATGCCCTCATCTGCTGTACATCACCATGTTTCACCTGTCTTCTTCCCCTGTGTTCATTCCTACAATGTATCTGTGTATCCCTTGTTAATACACACACTTCCCTTATTTATTTATAATACAATCTATGTACCCTTTCTGATCATTTACACAACTTTTATTCAGTACGCCTGAAACAAGTTTTCATAATACTTTGCACGGTATACACTTTCATGTACTGTGTTTGAACTATACACATTGCTTGTTTAATAAACCTGGTCATCATTGTGACTTTCCCCATAATCCTGCAGACGTAGCCAGCCTGTAAGTAAACAGGTTTACATGTCTGCTGCTGTCAGTTTTGCTTTACATTGTTTCCTGGCCAGCAACACTGTTGCTGGTCACAAACCCACACTTGTTTATATTTAAATGTGGTGCATGCCATACATATGTAATTAGCACTGCTGCTAACTGCACACACACGTAAACTCTTATGTAGGCTTCTTGCTAAGCATACACAGAATTTATTGAATGCCCAGGATTGGTTTTCTTGTGAGGTTTTGATTTATCAGAAGTCATATATCTTCCATCATTTATGATCAAAAATATAACCATGCAGGGGTCTGTGAGTCCTTCAGTCATGGGGAAGCATTACCAAATTCATTATGTCCCATTTATGAACAGATACACCAGTATCAAAAGTATGGCCATTCTTATACCAATAATTAGTCCTAATTTAACAAATTAACTCATACAACTGTGCTGCGATAGCCTTTGCACTCAAAAGATCTATAAAGTAAGGGACTGTCTTCCAACATATATAAAAATAGTTAATTCCTTATTTCTGTTAATCGAAATATAGACATAATTTCAGTTTGGTTGTTTTCAAATTCTTTCTTAGAATTGGTATTATAAGGTGACCTTTCATCCTAAACCTATATGAATAGCTGTGCAGTATGACATATCCATTTATAAATAACCTCATATGCTGACTGAGCACATGAGTGATGTTTGCCCATGTCAGGTAGCTCATTTATGACTGTTGCAGTCCCTAATTAACATTAGATTAACTGCATCTTTGTGATGTTACATATTCCTTGAAAATGTTGTATTTCTTGTAATACTAGACTGGTGGTCATACTCTATTTTGTCCAATGAATTTTCTTGCTTTACATGCTTAGTCTCTTCTGATTCATTTTTATGTGCATTTATTCCGAAGTTGCTGCACTGGCGTATAATATATGTTAGCTGCATTGCTCATGCATTTTACATGAAAACATTTCTGTGATAAATCTAACATCACAGATCAGACACAGATGCAAAATGTTTCTATCCATGTCAAAATGTTTGCAGAATTAACTGAGCTGTACTAAAATAAATAAATTGTTATTTTTCGATGATGAAAATTTGTGTCATTGCAGTATGCCTCCATTATTTCATAAATTCTTTTGAAAGACCTTTTCTTCTGTCTCAGTTCTGTAACTATCATGTCAAAGAACATGCTAAGGTGAACCTGTAGTACATTGGAAAAGCAGGAAAGTCTAACATGTCTGAAACAGGTTTACAAAAGAAATATCTAGCAAATAAAACTGTACTTATACCTATGTCACTTTAACAGAATTTATAAAACAATATCTGAAGTTGTAAACTATACACAAAAAGTTTATTATCCTTATCTGTAGGCAATCTTGTTTTATTTTCCTTTTGCATATCCATCTTGATATTATCAGACTGCAGCCCTTATGTCAATCTGTAAATTAAGCAGCACATATATACACCTAAAACTATTCACATTTCTGTCTCAATGAATAAAAATGTAGCTCAGAAATGTATAAAGAGCATATCAATCAAAGGAGTAGTGCTCTGTAAAAACCTTTCCTAGAAAGGAAGCATCTCATGAAAACAGCACTGCAGTTCGAAATAATGGTGTGGGTCCAAATGCATTTCTAGTCAAGGGAATATTAAAAGCTGAGTAGCAAGAGTCAAGACTTTCATTTTAATTTATTTATTTTTCATACACATCTTGTAGATACCATAATTAATAATTAAACTGATACCTTCCATTGCTTTACAGAATTCAGCTCTTTTTATCTTTCTCTCTCTGCAAACTGTATATTGCGCAGTTGAGTACTGGGAGCTAGTTTCATTAATTGTGGAAGCCTATGTAGCACTAAATCAATGCTGTCTTTAAGCAGTGACATATGTATCCTGTGAGAGTCATCAAGTGAAAATAAATTAGTCTTTAGTGAACCTTGATTGTGCAATACACGCAGGCATCCTAAATGCAATCAGAGAAATGCACTTACCATTATATGAGCTGGCTGTTATACTGATAGAAAGGATAGATGGTAGTATTGTACAAGAAATGAAATTAAGAGACAAAATATTCATGCAATACTCTGAAATGGAGAAATGGAGATGTTACTAAAAATATTTAGGTTTTTAAAGATACCAGTGCCACTATCTCTGCTGCTAGACATGTAAATGTATTTTGTGCAAACACAAAGCAATTTATAACAAATCAGCTTTAGGTATATTCTTCTCTGAGAATAGATACAATCCAGCAGACAAATATAAACTAAGATTCTGCATTGCAAGATGTATATCCAAGACAAATATAGAACATTGTTTGTATTTAAGAAATGCTACATATATGCTGAAAAAGTTCACCAAATAAAAAACAATAAAGATGCTGTTTGTAGCAAATACATTCTGCAGTTTTCTCAACACTTGTGCTTTGGATGTCAGTTATGACTATGCCATATAGTATGCAATTTGCTTTAGCTAACAGTGACTACATTTGACAGAATTTCTCAGCAAGTGTTTTTCAGAATATGTAATACAAGAAAATCACAAACAAAATACGTACTTTAAATGTGTGCATTAGATATGATCATATCTGATCTAAGAAGCATACCTCTCCTTGAAAATTCATTGCACACAAAAAGATAATAATATGTCAGAGTATGATGATAATTGGCCCAAGTAAAATCTGAGTTTATTTTAATACTGTTTGTCATGGGGAAATGAAAACTAATCACACAGACAGAGAATGAATATATGATGTGTGGGAATAGACACAACAAGTGCAAATTTACAGGCGTGTGTGCAGAAAATAAAGAGAAAAGTGACTTTATAAATACATAAATACAAATGTAAATCAATATAAATTATAAATAAACATGCTTTTAAATGACCCCAGCAAAGAAAGAATACAATTTGACAGAGCAATAGTATGAGAGTTAGAAGACAAAAGTTTTGGAAAACACTGTTTCTTGCTCTGCAGACCAGCTAGACTTTACAGCATGCCCTCACTTTTTATTTAGATCAAAGAAGTTGTCAAGAAAATAGAGAACATTTTTCAGTATAAAGAAAACTGAATGAGTCGTTTATAAAGCATACTAGCCAATGTGATTGGTGAAAAATCTTTATAATACATGCAGGAAGAAATGCAAACATTTTAAGCAAATAAGAGAAGGAATTCAAGCAGATGCCAGGCATATCAGAAAGTATTCCTTCCATTCCAAATTTTTTATACCATTCCTTTCAGCCCAATAGTAACTGCTGTAGTGTATCCATATTTAATAGTGACCCCATCATTTCAATGCAGATCCCTAGATACCCAAAAAACTGAACTGACTGATACTCAAATCACACTATATAGGACAAACTATCAGATCATAGCATGTTTAAAGGACCTGCTCTATACTTCCACAAAATCATATTATGTTGCCAAATACACTGGATGAACTCCAAATCAACAAAATTCCATTAATCTAGAAAACTTCAACTACCTGATAATAAACTGGGATACATGTACCTTTAATGAAGGTTACATCCAAAACTTCCTTGATTTCATAAACAAAGATTCCCTGTACCAAACTGACAAGGAACCTAGTAAAGGACAATAAATTATTGTTAATTTTCTTACAAGCATGGCATCAGTTAAATCGAATTACAAACTAGTTACATTTTAATTCAAAATCTCAAAACAAGCATCACAAAGTTCAGTGACTTCAAATACAAACACCTACTACAGTTCTGTAATGAAGTCTCAAAATTCAAGTTTAAATACATTACCCAAGATACTGTCAAATTCTATGTATACTTGGATAAATACATTGACCTGGAAGTCTCTACCAGATCCAAACAAAAGAGAAAGTTTAAAAAGTAAACCAGCCTGATCATTTACATGTATAAATAAAAAAATACAATAAAAATAAAGAGAATTTCTATTGTATAACAAAACAAAAACACTCATATCAAGGTTAACATTAAAAGCTATCAACGGAGCTAAATAAATGCCATCAAGAATACAAAGGCATACCATGAATTTAGATGTGCATAAAGAACCAAACGATAATTGCAAACCCTTCTTTATTTACATTAGGAGACTAAGGAATGGCACCAAACTTCTCCAAAATGGCATTACCTACTCAGATCCAGTAATGATAGCCAACATACTAGCAAACAAATTCAGTGCAATATTTGCAACCTAAAAAATATATACAAAGCCCATAGATCACACTGAATCTCAACTTCTCTCATCATAATAAAAGACCACTTGCTAACATTAATCTCTAAAACAGAGTGCATCATCCATGAGGCCTGATAATATACCCAATTGCCTGGTAAAGCAGTACAAAACATGCCTTACTGGTCCACTCCTATAGCATTTCAACCTGAGCTTGGCCAGCCACTGGTTCTGTCCTAGAAGTATGATGCATAGCTGCTGCCATGCTACTTCACAAAAGAGGCTCCACCACTAACCCCAAAAGCTACAGACCTATAAGCCTGAATATTCTCATCTGCAAAATCATGGATGTATCATAACTGATACATCCATGATTTTGCAGATGAGAATATTCAGGCTTATAGGTCTGTAGCAAAATCATGGATGTATCAGTTATGATACATCCATGATTTTGCAGATGAGAATATTCAGGCTTATAGGTCTGCAAAATCATGGATGTATCATAACTGACCAAATTAATAATGATATCAAAATTTTTATAAGGCTTGTCTCTCCTTCAGCAGTAATTTTTGTTAAGTGCAGTTCCTCTGTAATGAATCTTGACAAATTGTTTGAGAGACTATCAAAGGCCATGGGCAGTGGGCATGCTGTCCATACAGAATACCTCAACCTGGCTTAGGCATATGACACAATACCAGATGCTCACAAAATAAGCAAGCTGAATGAGCTCAAATTTGACACCCTTACTCAGTTAGGCAGATAGCCAATTGATTGAGGGATAGAACCTATGTAATGAGGGTGTCAGGTACAGCCTCATTAAAAAAATAAAGGTGACCAGTGGTGTTCCTCAGGGCTCCTTGCTGTGACCCCTGCTATTTGCATCTATATTGCACAACTCCAAATTACAAATGAGGATCTCTGGTTAACCAGGTCTGCAGATGACTGCAGACTTGATCCATCCTCTTGTCCTTCTGTAATATGCAGACGCTCCAACTGGAACTCACATGTGTGAGCAACTGATGTTCAAAAATGAATTAAAACTAAATGCTAAAAAGTACAACATCATTGCATTAGTTAAACAATCCCTTCATCCCGCTTAAATTATAGACAACACCCCAGTTTAAAATGAAAGTGTGATGATAGATAATTCCCCTTTCTTTGGCCTTCACATTACAACAATGGTTAGGAAATCTTTTTACATATCATAGCTCATTGCAAAATATGTTTCGTCTAGATCCATTGAAGCACTTCCTTTTCTATGTTCTGCACTGATTAGAACTATTATCAAATGCAAGGCCTTTCAGGATGTATCTTGCTAGACATATAGAGCAACTGGAAAGACCCAAGATGTTCCTAGCTAAAAAGATCACAGACTTAAAAGAGAAAAGATACCAGGAGATGCTGGAAGCACTAACCTTTTTTAATTTTTACGGGTAATCTGTGCCTTGGCTTTTGGTCTCTAACTTTGAAGAATGTCTTCGATTTCACCATATGTTTTTGTCCTGCCTCGCATAACTTTGTTGATTTTCTGGTATATCACTCTGTTTTGCAGTCAGTCAGAAGTACCACATATTAGAGTTAGATATTTCCTATTGATATGAAAATTCATGCTGAACCAAAACCTGGTGTTCTGTTAACTTTTTGGGTGAATTAGAGCATTATTTAAAATCTCTTCCTGATTGTGATCCTGTCTCTCCAAATTATTTTTTATCTGTTCAAAATTCTTAAGCAAAGAACTCGAGAGATATGCTGCCATCTGTTTGACAGTTGCTAAGTGCTTTACTAACTTTCAAAGCTGGAAAAACACTTTGCTCTCCAAACATTTCTTTTTTTTTCTTTCTTCCTTTTCCTATAAATGGAAGTACATGGTGCAAGTAAAGCACCATGCATCAGAAAGAATTATGACTGGGTCTCTGATCATAACCTTCTTTTATGTATTCTTGACATGGATGCCAAGTCACCTCTTGAGCATCACTCAAAGTGAATTTCTTTGCACCTATGTCTTAAACACAGATTTAGCTCATTAAGATCAGAGACCTAAGCATAACTGTGTATATTACGCACTTTCCAGAATATTAAACTTTACTATCATGCTAGAGCTTAAGCAACAGCCACAGCAGAGCAATGTCAGGAAGATCAAATAAATTTATCTGCAATACAATTCATGTATTACTACCATACTTCTTTTTTATCTGACAGCACAAAGTGAAATTTTTATTTTATTTATTTATTTTACGTTTGTTGACCAAGATAGTCTGACTGGAATCATGTCCATTTTCAGTGGAGGGAGGGGAGAAAAGCTCCAAGACAAACAGCAACAATTAAAATGAAAATGAAGACACTTTACAGATTTGATATTTACAAAGACAGAATAACAATTTCACTGGTAAAGGTTAACCCCTGGATAAAGTCAGGAGAGAAAGAAGATTAACAGTAACTTGACTAATAATTTATTTACATATGAAGTATGAGTTAGCCAGGCTTGTTATAGTGGCAAAGCCAGTTTAGAGCCAGATGTTGTTTGAGTCTGGTTTTATACTGAGTTTGGAGGAGAGCAATGTAATTTCAGCTGGCAGTAGGTTCCAGACTCTGCCAACAATGTTTGCAAAGAGGGAGTCACCAGCTACATTGCTAGTTTTGATAGTTTGAATAAGTAGTTTGTTTGAGGATCGAAATAGTCTTGAATTGCTACAGGGAGTAATGATATTTTTAAGGGCAAGTGTATTATCTGGATTTAGGAGGATTTTCTTGGCCACAACCAGAAGGTTAAATTGGATAAGACTGGGAAGTTCTAGCCACTCAAGTTGTTTAAGGTTGATGCAGTGGTGTGTTCTAAAAAGCAGGCAAGGGGCAAACCTGGCAATGTGATTGTAACATGTTGATAATATGTTAAGTACAGACTTATTTAGATTAGAGAGAAGGGGGAAGCATATAATAGGGTTGAGAGTAGGTGTGAGCAGGCAATGGCAATCTTAGCTGGAGGGGTTAAGAAGGCTTTTATTCTGTATAGTGACCCAAGTTTTTTATTGATGGTTTTGATCACTTGATTAACGTGTAGGTCAAATATTAGGTTGTTATCAATAATGACACCTAGTAGTTTTGTAGAAGGGTCAGGGGAGATAATTGCCATATCTTTTGCTTTTATGGTGAAGGCAAAAGTTCTAGATTTTTGTGTGAGTGAAAATAGCAGCATTTTTAGTTTTTGTGGGATTTAGTAACAATTGACATTCAAAGAGCCAGTTTTCTATAATATTAAAAGTGGACTGGGTAGCAAACCTCAAGTCTGCAGGAGATGTAGCTAAGCAAATCAGGGTGGAGTCATCAGCGTATTGGATACAGCTAACATTAGGGATGGCAGTATATAGATCTTTAATAAAAATGGAAAAGAGAAGGGGCCCAAGTATGGAGCTTTGTGGGACTCCAAGGGTGGTAGGTAATAGGATGGAGAGCTTGTTCTGCCAGAGAACAGCCTGCTGCCTCCCACTGAGGTAGGATTTAAACCATTGAAGGGCTTTAGAGTTAAGGCTATAAGTCTGCAGGGTGTGTATCAACAGCTGATGATCCACCATGTCAAATGCCTTGGAAAGATCCAAGAAGAGGGCCGAGGATATTTGAGTATTGTTATGGTTGTTATTGATAGTATTGGTAAAGGCTAGTAGGGCAGAGGTTGTGCTGTGGTGTGAACAGAAGCCATGTTGGGTATCGGCTATGAGGTGATCCTGGATTAGGTGCTGCATGAGTTGTTTTTGTATACATTTTTCCATGATATTTGCAAGAGGAGAAAGTATGGTTGTTGGTCTATAATTGGAGAGTTCAGTGGAGGAACCTCCTTTATGTGGTGGGATTATGTAGGATATTTTCCAAATGCTGGGAATTTTAGCCTCAGCTATTGTACGATTAATTAGTATAGAAACTGGATAGGCAATAGCATCAGCTGATTTTTGAAGGTATTCGGCAGGGAGTTGGTCAGCGGAGAATGTGGTGGGTTTTAGTTTTTTGATTAAGTTGCAAATACATGAAGTGGACACTGGTTGGAAACTGAAAGAGAGTAAGTTTAAATGGGTGGCACTATTAGGGTTGGAAGAGCTAGGAGGTAACTGGCTGGCTAGAGCTTGAATTGTCTCAGTAAAGAAGTGGTTAAAACTCTTTGAGACATCCTCAGGGGATTTGTCACTAGTATAGCAGCTGGGATAGGGGTAGATGTTTTACCGGGGTGTGGCAGATTATTCAGACCAGCCCAGAATTTCTGACGGTTGTTCTGGTTGGCTGTCTGCAGATTAAAGTAGTGCTGTTTTCTGTCATTTAAGATGGATCTTTTAGTTTCATTCCTAGCTTGTCAGTATTTAACATGATCGTGGGGGAGTTTAGTGGACCGCCATCTGGCCCAGAGTTTACTTCTGTCAGAAAAATATGTATTAATGTGTGTATGCTTAATGCTAATTAGAAACTAAATAAGTTAACACGTTTTTCATTCTATTTTATATGCACTGTTTTATATACAGTTGAGTTTCATATGAGACTGAAAAGATGCTTTTTGAAACTGCAGTGTGCTTTCTGAAACTTGCAAGATGCCCTCTGACCTAATAATTGCTAGCACAGCAATATTCATGTTTATGGCTTTTGGAAATGTACTTGAGAAGCAGGTGATTATCTGCTAGGTCAGGAGAAATGAATAAACAATGATATATTCTGTAAATGTAATGATTTTAAACAATCAGCTCTATTCGAAGTATGAGAACATGTGCAGCTGCAGAAGTTTAGAGATAACATAGACAAAGGACTGTTAGAGAAATGAACTGCAATCTATACTTGCTTTGTGCTCGAATTAGCCATAGTACCTTGAATGGTAACATTGCATATATCTAACCGGTTGTAGTGAAGGCCAAGTTGTTTTTCTTAGGAAGTTTCTCACAAAAATTGATAATACCAGCAGAATATTGTAAAAACAATTATTACTAAATGATGATGACAAAACTTGTGATTCACTATGTCAGCTTGGTAGGCAATGTCTTATTAGAAAATGTATAAAAATGTTAGCATTTCCTGTTTCCAGTTAGACAAACTCTGTATTAGCACATTTTTGTCTCCTTGCTGCAAGATTAAAGTGCCTTAACCTGAACCTACCGTGTTTTGATAATTTTTAAAGTATATTTTTCCTTTGACAGTTTGGTCCTTCGAGCCGGAAAGTACCTCTCACTCTAGGCCCAGGTCAGAAATGGGCCCGGTGGCATGTACCCGTACGGAGAAGTGGCCACATCGGCTCTTCTGTCTTGAAAGACCTCCAACTAAATTGTCGTTCGAAAGAGGCCAGCCACTGTTTCTGATCTGGGATTGGAGGACGAGTCAACGTTCGGGTGGATCAACTCACTGAGGGTCAGGTAAGGAGGAATTTACCTGTTTTCTGTTTTAGATCAGGGACTTGTTACAGTACTGTTTTGTCAGGGAGATTTGCATGTGCAGATCAGGGACAAAAAGATTGCCGTCTTGTCATAGATCAGGGAAACAGAATAGGTAGGCAGTTATTCTAGATAAACTGTGAAAAGGTGTAAAATCATGGTACCATGTGATAAGAAGGGTTACGTAACAATTTCTAACTTAGCTAAGGCAACATGGGAAATCAGTGCACAAAAGGTTCCCGAGACCCGCCCCTAACCGAAGATGCGAAATATATGCAATTACAGCGTGCCGATAATGTTAAATACTATACAAAATGGGTTGACAAATAAAAATTTGATGGTAATTTAGACAAATCTTCACTTATTAAACTTGTTAGACAACTTAAAACAGACGCAAAAGGTCAGCTGGAAAAGCAACGACAATTAGGAGTCCCTCAGGCACACAGGTATCTTGAGGAAGCAAACCGCAGGGAACAAAAGATTAAAAATTCAAAAGCAATGTTCTTAGATAAAGAAGATAATAACTTGGTAATAGTAACAGCCCCTCCTCCTCCCCCTCTGCTTCCCTTACCAGAATATGAAGCGAGTGGACAAGCTGATCCACCTCCGCTATAGTCAGCTCTTCCTGCAAAATCAAAACCGTTTGTCAGGGATCCTATCGAGACCAGGTCTCGAACACGCAACTTGAGAAGGGATATTTAATTATATGAAATAAATAGAAATTCACAAGTTATGAGTGAGGAAGAGATATGTCCACTCATAGAAGTACCAAATCCGCAGGCAGGACAGGCAGGACAGGATCCGACTCTTCTAATATATAGACCGTGGACACCGGAAGACATCAGGAAAGCCACAGAGGGAATTCCCCATCCAAAATTTAATTTTAGAAAATTCTTAGAAGACTTACAGGGCATGAGGTTAAGTTACCATTTGAATGGAGAAGAAGTAGAAAAATTAGTTAGACAAATCATAGGTCCAGAATGGCACATGATCAGTGGCAACTGGAATCCCCGTGATGCAGAGCTTAGGCCACTCCCACATAGTAATGCAGAACTGGACAACAGAGTGAAAGGTCTGACAGACCGTATCTCTGAGAAATGGAAGCCTAGGGCCGATTGGACTTGCATTAATCAATGCATACAACAAGAAGGTGAAACTGTTGATAGATATTATGCCAGATTATTAGAATGTTTTAATAACCATTGTGGAATGCAGGTACCTGAAGATCAAACTCATGATTCCCCATATGAGCAACAGCTAAAGAATGCATTTTTAAAAGGTAGTATTGCGCCCTTTAGCAGCTTTATTACAAAGCACATGGTAGATCATCGAACAAGTAGATTGCAGTCATTACTTGAATATGCAAGACATGCCGAAAGGCATTTTAATAGCAAAAAGAAAAAGAAAACTCAAGTATTTGCAGTAGAAGACGGATCAGAAGTCTTTGTAGTACAAACTGGGAAGAAGGGTAAGAAAAATACCCAGGGAAACAAACAATCTGATAAACGATCAGAAGACTTTGAAGAAAGAAAGAAAAGGGATGAATGTTTCAAATGTGGGGAAAAAGGGACATTTGGCAAGGGATTTCAGGCAAAATAAGAAGGTGCCACGGAAGATAAGGAGGGTGAGGAATGACTATATGATAGTCAAGAATCACTGGATAGGAATGAACAAGAAAAGACAAATGCAAATGTGGTAGAAAGAGTAGAGGATGTGACAGAAGAAATAGAGGATGTACATGAATTCATAGATAATGAAGAGAATGAAATTTTGGACTTAGCATTATTAAGCTTAGAGCTCTACTTAGCAGACACAAAACTGGAAGTTACACTTCTGGTAGAGGGGAGGGAATTCAAATTCCTGTGTGACTCAGGGGCTTCAGGGACCCCGATACATCCTTCCAAACTACCAGAGAATTCAGAATCACTGGACTACATATTAGTGAAAGCAGCTAATGGACAGCTGTATCCGGAGCCACTCTCCCACAACATAGCGACAACTGACCCTGTTTCAGGGATGATCCAGAAGAGCAAAATTGTTGTTTCTGCAAAATGCCCAGTGAATCTCTTGGGTAGAGACCTAATGCAGATATTTGGCATAGCCGTAGTTCCAACTATGCAGGGTATGGAAGCACAGCGACAAATGGATACTTTTGTAGTGCGACCGGAGGGTGAAATATTTTATTGGTACAGCCAGGACTTAGTTATGACTGGTCCAGGGGCAGTAACCGAAGAAATGATGACTGTAGCCATCAATAAATCCCCCTCCCTTGACACTGATAAACAGCATTTGTTGCATTGCACTCTATATTACTGTAACAGACCAGGACCTGATAAAGAATATGAGCAAGAACTGTTTAAAACCATGCTAATAGGTTAGTATTACGAAATTTGTACTGGGACACAGAATGAAACAGTGTAGTAAGCTGTTCATTGCCCCAGGAATTCCTAGCACTTTACAAATCTAATCGATTACCACATGTAAGCTTAACTAAAGACAGAAATTTGAAGTGGGCAGACCTAGGATAAAAAGTCACAAGGTGGGAAAAACAGACAGAGTTAGAACTATCTGAACAAGGAGTACAGAAGCAGAAATTGAATTGGATAACACAGAAACACCCAGCTGTGCACTCACAGGCAAGTGAGGATAGCTGAGTAGCACTCTTACTAGAGGAAGAGGAAAAAGCCTTGCAAGACATACCAGAGACTCTCTGGTCAGCAGGGAAATCAGATGTAGGACTTATTCGTACAGCAGGACCAGTTACTATTACGCCAAAATCAGCATTTAGACCTCAAAAGAGACAGTATCCCTTAAGAAAGGATGCAGAAATAGGAATCAAACCTATAATAGCAGCCTTACTTAAGGAAGGAGTCTTAATAGAATCTCTTGATTCTCCGTGTAATACACCCTTATTTCCTGTTAGGAAAGCAAACGGGGAATGGCGTATGGTCCAAGATTTACAAGCTGTGAGTGACGCAGTTATACCCAGGGCAGCTACGGTGCCAGATCCACACACTTTATTGAATGATTTGAAACCTCAACAAAAGTATTTTTCTGTGGTAGATATTAGCAATGCATTTTTCTCAATACTGATACACCCAGACAGCCAACATTGGTTTGCATTTACATTTCAGTGGAAATGGTATACATATCCGTGACTACCACAGGGATATTGTGAAAGTCCAACAATATACGCACAAGAAATGGCAAGTAACCTGGCGGGATTTATTCCACTGAAAGGTAGTCAGATTTTACTTTATGTAGACCACATTCTGCTGGCAGCCCTCACCCAGCAAGAATGCAGAGAGGATACCATAGCATTATTACAATTTTTAGCCACTCAAGGACACAAGGTAAACAAAAACAAAGTGCAACTTTGGAAAAAACAGGTCAAATACCTGGGATATGTAATATCCAAAGAAGGCAGAATATTAGATGAAGACAGAAAAACAGCAGTACTACAAGCATCTAAACCAACTACCAAGAAGGAAATGATGTCCTTCCTGGGTACTACTAACTTTTGTCGGAGTTGGATACCAAACTATGCTCTGGAGTCTGCTCCGCTGACTAACTTGATATTCAAAAAGCTGATGGCAGCACAGGATTTATTACAATGGACACCAGAAGCAGAATCAGCTTTCTGCAAACTGAAACAACTGATAGCTCCTTCCTTAGTTTTAAGATTACCAAACTATCATAAGCGATTTTTCCAAACTGTAGACTGTAAGCAAGGTTATATGACATCAGTGTTAACACAACAACAACATGGGGACAAATAATGCCCCATAGCTTACTATTCATCACAGCTAGACCCAGTGGCACGATCCTTGCCCCACTGTGTACAAGCAGTAGTCGCAGCTGCAATGGCAGTGCAGGCTTCAGCCTCAGTAGTATTGTTCCACCCTCTCACATTGAGAGTGCCTCATGCAGTCGCGATTATTTTACTGCAAGAAAAAGTAGCATATCTTTCTCCTGCTAGACATCTTTCCTTTATGACTATACTGTTGAGCCAACCTCTTATGACAATTGAATGATGCACTACCTTGAATCTGTCAACCTTGCTCCCAACCCCCGCAGATGGCAAACCACACTGCTGCCTGCAGGAGATTGAGCAAAAGACACTACCTAGAAAAGACCTTACAGATGTTCCCTTAGATGATGCCGAGGTGACATACTATGTGGATGGCTCATGCAGGAGTGGTCCTACAGCACAGAATCTAGTGAGGTATGCAGTTTCTGATACTGAGATTTTAGAAGCAAAGTCTTTACCACACAACTTATCTGCACAAGCGGCAGAATTGATTGCCTTGACAAGGGCATGTACCTTACCAAAAGGTAAGAAAGTAAACATTTTTACTGACAGTCAGTATGCTTTTTCTACTGTACATGTTTTTGCACAGCAGTGGAAAAATAGAGGGATGATAACATCTACTGGTAAACCAATTAACCATGCGCAATTTATTTTAGATTTGTTAGACTCTATTCAGTTACCTCAGAAAGTAGCTATTTGTAAATGTGTAGCTCATACCAAGCAACAGGATAGAATTTCAAAAGGTAATGCAAGGGCTGATACAGCTGCAAAACAAGCAGCTTCAGCTTCAGAAGTTTTTCTTTTAAGTGAGGAATTACAGCCATCTGAGATTTTAGACTTAGAAATGTTAAAAACAATTCAGACACTTACTACAAATGTAGAAAAACAGAAGTGGATAAAACGAGGAGCAATCCTTGAGAAGGGACTGTACATCTCCAAAGAAAAGAAACTGATCTTACCATCTAACTTGTTTAGATATGCAGCTTTGTTGAGCCATGGGCCGTGCCATGTCTCAACAGGGGGGATGGTGCAGTTAGTGAATCGAGTGTTTACGACGTATGGATTTACAAACTACACAAAAAATTTTTGTGCAGCATGCCATGTTTGTAACAAACATCATGCACAAGGAGCATTGAAACCTAAACAAGGGAGTTTCCCTATACCACTGTATCCATTCCATACTATTTGCATGGATTTTATAGAACTGAACAAATGCAAAAATAAGAAGTACTGCCTTGTCATTATAGATATGTTTTCCAAATGGGTGGAAGCTTTTCCAACTAAAAATCCAGATGCAGCTACTGTTGCAAAAGTCCTTGTTAAAAAATTATTCCTAGATTTGGCATACTGGAAAAGATTTATAGTGACAATGGCACACACTTTGTAAATCAAAGTATACAACAACTTAGTCACTATTTCTGGATATCTCTGAAAAAACATTGTGCATACCACCTCCAGTCTGCAGGATTAGTAGAGAGGCATAACGGGGTTTTGAAAAATAAGCTTAGAAAATTGATTAGTGAGACACAAAAGAACTGGGTGCACTGTTTACCTCTGGCACTGTTGAGCATGAGAACTGTTCCAAATGCAAAAGGGTTAACTCCTTTTGAAGTTCTGTTTGGGAGGGCATATTATACACCTCAATGGAAACCTCTCATGCTTGCAGAGCAGGTGGCTGACAGTTCACTTGCAGGGTATATGAGGTGATTTTTGAATAACAAACTTTTGCAGTTAAATTCTGTTTCAGATAAAGAGCAAACAAAACCATCGGAAGCAGCAGTAGCCCCAGGCGCATGGGTCTGGATGAAGGTGGTGAAGAGAAAAATTGGAGTTCTCCAGAAATGGGAAGGGCCGTACCAGGTACTACTGTCGACATCCACTGCAGTCAAGATCACAGAGCGAGTGTCCTGGATTCATCTGACACACTGTAAACTGGTTAAGAACTTTGAACTGGACAAAAACCTTGTTACTGTTGTATAACAAGAACAAAATGACCAGGTATAGAGCAAACAGAGATACAGAGCAACCTCAGAAAACTTGCATGATTATTCTGGTAGCTATACTGATAACATTGATCTTTTTGTTGTGGCCTTTCCTTTTTCCTGCCACAAAAGTTGAACTGACTAAACGTGATGAGCCAAACATAGACTGGCACCCAAACTTTAACACTTATCAGGCAATTACACGTGTGTATGCTGAGACTTTTAATGTTTCGAACTGCTGGATTTGCACAGCCATACCAACAGCATATGGGGGGTTATTAATGACTGCAGTCCCCCTAGGGGGAAATGAGACATGGGAAAATTTGGTTTATGACACAGTAGCTATTAAAACATATGATAAGGTAGCACTGTATTTGCCTGTGACACAAAAGGGAATTGTATGTTTTTATAAGAATGACACAATCCAAGTGGGTTGGAGCAAGTGCAATGTGACTGTACATTACAAATGTTGTACCAAAGCAAACAAAATGGGTGGAACTTGTAGTTCAAATTATGACTCATTTCTTGAGTCTATGCATAAGACTATTGATCAAGTGCAACGTAATCCTGCACTTTTTAAACAACTATCTGTAATAGATAGGAAAATGTTTCATGCAGGGTAGCCATTTCATAACAAAGTAACTACTAAGGTAGAGGATTGTTATTTTGTGTGTGGTAAAAAAGCGTATAAATGGTTACCTGAGAATTGGTCTGGCAGTTGTTTTTTGGGGTACCTGGTCCCGGCCATATGACACACTGCAGTTTTGCCTCAGGGAAATATTTGAAATACCTGAGATGTGGTCAAGAAAGCTGTCAGAAAGCCTGAAAATCCAGTGGGACAGATCGAGGTGGGCTGGAAAGACCATCATACTGTGGGTACCAAACTGATGCACATGGACTTAAGTGATGCTGTTATATCGTGGACAGGCATATTACCTGCATATGGCACAGTGAAATCGATTTGGGAGCTGCAAAAACTGTCTAAACTTCTCGAAGTAATGAGTAATGCAACTTTTTCTGCTCTTGAACTGATAACTGATGAACTGAATGCTATGAGAACTGTAGTGCTCCAGAACCGAATGACTCTTGAATTCACCCTAGCGGCGAGAGGTCGTATGTGCACTTTAATCAAAGAAGAATGCTGTGCATATATACCAGATCATCAACATGAGATAAATGACCATCTTGAGATGATACAGCAAGTGTCAGCCATGACCAAACCAGGCCCAAACCCTCTGATGGACTATTTCCAGAATTTGTTTGGGGGGTTGGGTTCCATCCAAATGAACATCCTGATTGCCATTTGTGTGGGATTACTCCTATTAGGAGCATGTATTTGTTGTGGTATTCCCTGCATGAAAAAGTTAATCAAAGAATTTATAGATATATCAGTTTCTGAGACTATGTATCAAGGTACTGAGCTTGAAGAATTGTTAGAATGTGAAACACTTTCATAAGTTTAAACTGAATGACTTTCTTAACTGCAAATCCTGAATGGAAGAGGTTAGGAAAAGAAGCAAACTGTTTATTCTTTTGAAAATAGAATTAAAAAGTATTAACAGGGGGAAATGTCAGAAAAATATGTATTAATGTGTGTATGCTTAATGCTAATTAGAAACTAAATAAGTTAACACGTTTTTCATTCTATTTTATATGCACTGTTTTATATACAGTTGAGTTTCCTATGAGACTGAAAATATGCTTTTTGAAACTGCAGTGTGCTTTCTGAAACTTGCAAGATGCCCTCTGACCTAGTAATTGCTAGCACAGCAATATTCATGTTTATGGCTTTTGGAAATGTACTTGAGAAGCAGGTGATTATCTGCTAGGTCAGGAGAAATGAATAAACAATGATATATTCTGTAAATGTAATGATTTTAAACAATCAGCTCTGTTCGATGTATGAGAACATGTGCAGCTGCAGAAGTTTAGAGATAACATACACTGTTAGAGAAATGAACTGCAATCTATACTTGCTTTGTGCTCGAATTAGCCATAGCACCTTGAATGTTAACATTGCATATATATAACCGGTGATAGCCAAGGCCACATTGTTTTTCTTAGGAAGTTTCTCTCAAACATTGATAATACCAGCAGAATATTGTAAAAACAATTATTACTAAATGATGATGACAAAACCTGTGATTCGCTATGTCAACCTGGTAGGCTATGTCTTATTAGAAAGTGTACAAAAATGTTAGCATTTCCTGTTTCTAGTTAGACAAACTCTGTATTAGCACATTTTTGTCTCCTTGCTGCAAGATTGAAGTGCCTTAACCTGAACCTACCTTGTTTTGATCATTTTTAAAGTATATTTTTCCTTTGACAACTTCTGTTGTTGATTTTTAGTAGAGACATTTTAGAAAGCCAAGGTGCAGTTTTAGCTTTAGTTCTCTTAAAGCGGGCAGGTGCGTGCTTGTCAAGGATTTCAAGAAATTTGTTGTTAAAATATGCAGCTGCATCCTCCAGAGGGAGGTGTATTAGAATCGGCCAATTGCAGGAGTTAAGTTCCTGCTGAAATTTGACAGGATCACAGTCATTTTTGTTTCTGCCTTTTCTGAGTAATTGTATTTGTGGATTAATGGCTTTTTGCTTAACTATATAAGTGAGAAGGTGGTCACTTAGGTCAACGGGGAGGGTACCAGCAGTGTACAGTTGGGGGATACTATTTATGAGTACCCAGTCATGTATACTATCTTTTTGATTTGGTTTACCCAGTCTGGTAGGGGTAGTTGATTTGTGAGAATGCATGCATGTTAATGTGGGTAGTAGGTGACACTAAGGAGCAGGTGCCCCAGTCTATGTTAAAGTCTCCAAACAGCAGGGTTTCTTGGGGGTAGTAACAGCTTTTAAAGCATTTACAGAATCAGGTAAACTTCACTTCTGGTTGCTACCTGTGATGCAGATCTAATTTTTAGAGCTTTGCATATTACAGCTTTCAGAGCCATAACATAGTTTATATTCCTACAGTTTCTGTTTTTTTCTTTCTGTGTCTTGTATTATGTTGGAGTAATTAAGCTCCATGTACCATAAAGACTCTTGCAGAAGTACAAAGCATGTCACCGTTTTCAAAGTTTTAAAATACTTGACTTTTTCACATTTTGTTCTTTCACAAATAGTAGTACATGAAGCAGGTAGAGCTTCACTGATTATAATTATAGGGTTAGATTCAATAAAGCTTGCACTGTATGCTAGGACCACATGCACATCATGGCATGATGTGAACATGAAAAAACACCATTTTGTATTCAGTAAGTGGCTCTGCACAGCATGCAGAGCTGCCCAAACTTGGTAAACATTGTGTCTTGCTAATTACATCATAAACAGCTGAACTGTTTGCTAAGCAACCAATCCAAGATGGAGGAGCTATTCAATAAGATATAAAGCAATCATATAGCCTCAATGCAGGTTTTGTCTACAAATTCTAAAGCCTATTAGAATACAGCCATGGAAACTAGTCTACATGGAAATAATGTTAGGGGCAGCTATTGCCCTTATTCATATGTATCTGTAACAGGCCAGAGTCTATGCTGCTGATGCTGCTAATAGACCTTGGCCAAGAAGAAGGGTGTTTAGACCCTGATTAAAACTTCATGGTCTGCATGAGGTGGAAATCGTAGAGTGCTGCAGCGTGGCTAGAGACATGCTACAGGAACTTTGCAACCTCTATCATTCTCAACCGACAGCAAGGGCAAACCAAGGGGAGCCAATACTGCTGGAAACTAAGGTATGTGTAACACTTAGAACAGTAACTACAGGAACCTTCCAGAGACCAACAGGGAACATACTGGGGGTGTCACGGGCATCAGCAGCAAGGATCCTACATCAATTTCTGAATGCTATGCTACAACATGCCAGTGACTGCATACATTTCCCTGTACACCTGAGGACAGAGCTACAACTATGCAGGAGTTCTACCCTGAAGCACTCTACCCTGACATCTAGGGTGCCATAGACTACATGCACATCAAAATCAAAGCACCACCCTGGGAACAGGGAAGGGTGTATATAAACAGAAAGTGTTTCAAATCCATAAACTGCCAGGTCATGTACAAAGCTAAGGGAATCATCCTGAATATGTGTACTGATAACACAGACAGTTACCACAACTCACAAATCTGGTATAACGCCCAACTGTATCAAGATTTTTCTAGGGGGATATCCTACCGGGTCATTTACTCAGGATGCAGGCTCTGCAATGAAACCATGGCTGATGACCCCATCAGAAATTGCACACACCAGCTGAAGAACACTATAATGAGGCACACACTCAAACAAGAAATATCATAGAGCATGTGCTTGGGCTGATGAAGTCATGCTTCCAGTGCCTAGATACATCTGGGGTAACCCTGCAGTGCAATCTGCATACATGTGCTGAAATGTTTACTGTCTGTGTTGTGCTTCACAGTATTATTCTGAGACAACAGCTTCAGCTTGAACACCAAGGGGAAGAGGCACACATCCCACCACCATTGGCAAGGTCACCACAGCCACATGCAGGTGAGGATTTGGAGGGAGAACCCTCAGCCACTCTGAGTGTAGCCAGATGTAGGCATGCAAAATATGCCCCTGCACTGGCCATGAGGCAACAGATAATACACATGCTTACCACTTATGGGACTAAAACATTCATCCTACATTCATACATACAGTAACACTGATGCCAGGAAATGCTTGCAGCCTTTACTTAGCCATGTGATGGCTGTACACCACTAGCATCACACAGACTCAGCCCTGAATTAAAAGCCTTGCAACTGCCAGACTTCCAAGGTAAGTGTTGAACCTGGAATAGGAAAATAAGTGTCTAAGAACACAAATAAATGGCATATCCTTGAATTCTGTTACTTGCTAATGTAACTAGGTAGAAGGTGGATGATTTTTACAGCAATGACATCAGTATGTGAAAGCACTGACTTATGTCAGTGCATGTGTTTTCTATCAACTAAAAGGCTGCAGGCATCAAAGATTCAAACATTTATACCTCTCAAATGTAAAAATGCTCACTGAATGTCCAGAGATTGGTCTAATCATTTTGTACTGACAAGTCATTAAAGACTGAAGTTAGAAAATAATGATAAGCATCTTAGTTTCAGAATTCATATCCTTCAGAAAATTCATGATAATGCAAAACCTGTGATTCTATCAACTTTTGAAGTTTGTAAAACCAAAATATTTCAAAATTGTCCCTATATTTGGGCCCTTCTTCCACTTTTATTTATGGATTTGTCCACCTTTGTTAGTCTAAGAGGTTGAGAGGTATGCACATTTTACAAAAACCTGTAAGAAAGCAGTACAATTTGCTAATGAGTGTCACAAACAGATATAGACTAAGTAGTCAGTCAGCTATGCACCCTGGACATCAGACAAAAGACTTATGTATCATGAATCCAAAAGAGAGAACATGAAGGATATGGCACAGTTATCATTTGCATAGAGTGTTGTTTGGGGGGTGGGGGGGGCAGGAGGCCAAGGCTGACAATAAAGGTAGTGATTGCATGTGAGTAAGAAAGACAGACAGGCAGGCATTTGGATATAGTATCAAATGACCACCGAGACAGAATGAGCTGTAAGCCTCATGAATGACCCCTATAACTGTTATGTGTGTGTGTCTGTATGGGCAGTCAAGGCAAAAGTTGTGTGTGAGTGCCTGTAAGAACACAGCCAAATTCTGTGCTAGCTCTATGTCTTGATATGCTGGACAGGTGTGAGCAAGTATGGTAGAGGTAGCCATTCATCATTGTCATCCTTGACAGCTATAACTGTCTCTGCCATGGTCAGATGCACTGCTGCTACCTGAATGTGACTGATATCTGCTGGACAAGCTCTCCTTATGAGTACTCCCAGGACCACAACCTTATGGCCTACCACATCTGAGTATAGACAACTCAGTCACTGATGGAGCAGAGGAAGTAGTACCACTATGGGAACATGATTGGGAATGGCCACATTGGCTAGCAGCAGATGATGATGCTGACCTACGTCCACGTGCATGCCATCCCCATCCCAGCAGATGTTCCATCAGACACTGCCCATTCCATTGTGTCATTAATCCAATCCAGTGAATCATCAACACAGCAGAGGCAGTGATGCCTGTCAGTCTGTGCCACATCTGCATCCCTAAATATGTCCTCAGAGGCCTTATTGGAATGTGCCTGCACTTCAATAATGGCCCTAAACATACATCGAGTGGCACATAAATACACATCAGGATCAGGTGGAGGGTGGACAGCAGGCCTCATCTGAGCATCACAAATAACTGTCCTGAGTGGCACATCACCCAAACCTTGACTATGGCCAGAGTCAATACAACACTGAAGGCGCTGTAACCACACCCCTGATCAAGTGTGTTACCCTCCACCTGTCTAATATCTGAGAACTCAGTGGAATATTTATGTGAGCCTACTGGCCATGTCTGATGGAACTACAGGGGATGACTGAATGTCAACCTCAGTGTCGGAGTCAACCTTTGTACCTCCTGATTGTGCCTCTGTTTGGCTAACATTATCATCAAAGTCTCTTGATACTCTGACATCAGGTGGTAAGAGTACTAGACTTACACTGTCAGGAACACTTGTGATAATAAGCAACAAACACAGGAAATAAATTAATACCTACACTACAGTTTAAGTTATGCTAACAAACTAACACTGGTGCCAATCTCACAGATGGTACAGCAATACACACACTCATGACACCAACCTCACACATATGGATAAATGCACATATTTCTGTCAAATCGTCATCAATACCCAAATAAAACTGTTTAGCTTACCATGTACAAATGGCTCCACACTTGCTAGAGAGGATGGTGCTGGAAGAAGTTAAGCAAAAGGTAAGTACCCAATCAGCACAATTCCAGTAACACAGGGTGACCAATTTTTTGTCTTTATATGTCCATTAACAATACTTTAAACTGAAAATTGGCTGACATGTCCACTCAAAGCCCATGTGTAATGAAGACAAATGTTATAAATTGACATATATCTATGTTTACCTGGAATCTCATCCCGAAACATACTTGTCTTCCCAGAAACATCAGCACCAACATCAATCCACATGCTGATGTTCATCGTGCATACAGCTGCAGTCATAACAGATGGGTTCTCCTGCCGTCAAGCTGGTCCTCGGTCGGCCGAATTCCAAAGTCTAGGTCCGGCGTCAGTTGTCGTCGCTTCTTCCCTGATGTCAGTGCGACAAGGGTATAAAGGAACCAGCCGACGCCATTTTCTTCAGTCTTTCTTGCCGCGCGGTGACCAAAGCAGAAGCAGTTCGCAAGTGCCAGTCGGCCAGCTACTGAGATTATGAAAATTTTGGAACCAAAGTCTTCTTAAAAGCTAAGTACCCCGTTGGGGAAACTTTTCTTGCCTCAGATCAATGTCAGACAAAGTTAATAATTGTATTTCTTGTGGGAAGCAAATACCACATAAGGATTTCCATTCCCTCTGTATACCTTGTTTAGGCCCAGACCATGACGTCTCGGTCTGTTGTTTTTGTGCTACATTCAACAGACGCACTATTAAGTGTCGGGCAGAGTTCGCCCAGTATTATTTTGGGAAAGCATTTAACTATACTATGTCATCGGATACTCCGATTTCAGTTTTGTCTAAAAAATGCAAAGACAAGGACCAACACACGAGGTCCGCGGCCTCTACCGACACCACACCAAAGCCAACTACACGTGGTCCGGTTCTCAGCGAGGTGCCTACACAGCTCCTGACTACTGATGACATGTCTTTGACGGTGTCTCCTGTGCCCGAGGTTGCAGGCTCCTCGGTCCACACCCTGACTACAGATACCGAAGCCACTCTTGGCGTTGAAACTCAGAATGTGGACAGGTCCACCTCCACTCAGGGTGTCTTCAGACCTTCCTCTTCTTTCTCCATCAAGGCTTTCACTAAGTCTAAAGCTACCATGCACTCTAAAAGACCAGCTACACAGGGCCCATCTCCAGGCCCCATGCCTAAGAAACAGATGCTTAAAATGGCTGAGGATTTAATTACTCTTATCAGAGGTTCTCAGCCCCCACCGGACAAAAGGCCCAGAGTGGAGGAAGATTCCCACTCCTCTGATCAGGGCTCCATTATTTCTGAGCACTCTGATGATCAGGAACATTCTTACTCCCCTTTTGAAGACTCTGATGCAGAGGAGTCCATCCCTTCTGTATCCCCCCCTGAGGATTACTCATTTGGGGAAACTTTACATACCTTAAGGGAACACTTCCACTGGGAAGGCCAAGATTATTCAGATTCCAAGAAAAGGCTTAGGGAATTTCTCTTGCTACCTCAGCACAGGCCTCTGGCTATACCTCCTGTCTTGGACATCCTAGATGATGTTTACTCGGAGGCTTGCCTTAACCCGGACTCTCTACCTCCAGCTCCAGTAAAGCCTGACAGGTACTACAGGGTTCCTGACTTTCACCAATTTCTATACAAAAGCCATGCTGCTGACCCAGAAACCATCTCACAGGGCCCCAATGGAGTTAAGGCCTCCATTGCTAAAAATCCATTACCTTCCGAGAGAGATTCCAGATTCTTAGAAAGGTGGGGAAAAAAGGTATATACCTCGGCTACCTTAACCATGAGGGCCTTAAACTGTCAGTTCCATATGCTAAAATACCAACAGTTTTTGTTATCACAATTGAAAAGTAAAATGTCACAACCTGAACAACCAGACTTAAAGGAGTTGCAGGATTTGATGCATAGTGCAGAACAAGTGGGCAAGCATACCTTACAATGTGGTTTTGATGCTCTAGAGGCCTCATGCAGAGCTGCTGTTACAGGATCAGTCATACGTAGGCATGCTTGGCTCAAGGAACAAGCCTTGCCTGATCATGTCAAAGCTAAATTACTAGACTCCCCTCTTCAAAAGGATGTACTATTTGGTTCTAATTTGGGTGTTCGTTGGAATTTGCAGCCGTTTTTTCTGGTTTACTGGTTCTAATTTGGGTGTTCATTGGAAGTATGTACTATTTGGTGCTAATGCTGAGGAGGTATTAAGGAAAATGGAGGAAAAGGCTAAATCAATGCAAACTGTGAAAGATTTTCTACAGGTACAACCCCCACGTTTTAGTAGAAATTGGCCTTCCAAAAACTGGTCCTTTCCTGCCAAGGACAGACCCCAAAGAGGCAGATACAGGTGCCCGAGGGGCAGAGGACAATCCCAAGGATCGTTTAGAGGCAGACAATGGCAAGCACCTTCACAAAGAGGTGGTGAGGAAAACTTGCAATCTTTCAGAAAGCAAACACAATGACTTTCCCCTTTGCATGCCAACCAAGTCTCAAATGGCAGCACCCCTAGGAGGAAAGCTGGCATTATTTTCAAAAAATTGGCATATTGTCACAAAGGACAAATGGATCTTGGACATTATAAACAGAGGCTACAAATTCCATTTTCACACCCTTCCAAAAATGAGAGGCATGCCAAACCTGCCACACAATCAAAGGGCAGAGGCACAAAGGCAAATTACAGATCTCATAAACATGAAAGCTATTCAAGAGGTACCTACGCACGAATAAGGTCAAGGTTTTTATTCCAGGCTATTTCTGGTACCAAGGAAGGGAAAAGACTGGAGACCTATTTTGGACCTATCCATCCTAAACACATTTCTACTTGTACCAAAATTCAAGATGTTCACTCTACAGCAACTTCTTCCCGTGCTGGGCAAGGGGTCTTGGCTGGTAACATTGGACCTCAAGGAGGCATACCTGCATGTCCCAATCAGACAAAATTGCAGAAGATACCTCAGATTTCTTGCAGGTTCAACTCATTATCAATTCTCTGCATTGCCCTTTGGCTTATCTACTGCACCCAGAGTATTCACGAAATGCCTGGCATCAGTAATTGCCTACTGCAGACTTCAAGGGATACAAATATACCCCTATTTGGACGATTGCCTGATCCAAGCGGACAGCAAGCACATTCTTCTGAAACATCTGGCTTATGTAATAATGTTGTTGAACTCTCTGGGATACACAGTCAACAAAAAGAAATCAAGGTTAATACCCTCTCGGAAGATAATTTTCCTGGGTGCCAATTTGGACACAAACACCCAGATGGCCTACCTCACGCCAGAGGAGCAGGGGCAACTAACTCAATACTTCAGAACACTAGCAAATTGCACCAGGCTGACTGCAAGGAAAATCCTGCAGGCTCTGGGATTCATGACATCTTGCATCTTACTAATCCCATGTGCAAAGCTGCATATGAGGAAACTACAATGGTACCTGAAAAACATATAGTCTCAACACAGCCACAGTTTGGAAACAATAATACCACTAATTCCATGTCTGCAAAAGGAATTTCTGTGGTGGGCTCAAGCATGTCAAACAAACACAGGTCTTCCATTCAGCAAGCCTCAAGCAAACCAAGTCATCACAACAGATGCCTCGGACTACGCCTTGGGGGGGGCGCACATGACAGATCGGTGCATTCAGGGCAAATGGTCCCAAAAAGAAAAGCACCTTCACATCAATCAAAAAGAAATGCTAGCAGTAATAAATGCTATTATAGCTTTCAAGGACCTTCTACAACCAAGTCAACTATTGATAAGAACAGACAACACCACAGTTATGTGGTACATAAACAAACAGGGAGGAACATATTTTTACCCCCTATGCAGACTCGCCATGTCACTTTGGAACATGGCCATGGACTTACAAATGGAACTACAAGCACAGTACTTGCCAGGCAAGGAAAACACGCTGGCAGACAATCTGAGCAGGAATATGACAGATCCACACGAATGGAAATTGCATCCAAAAGTTTTTAAAGAAATAATCCAAAAATGGGGAAGGCCAGACATAGATCTCTTTGCCTCCCACAAAAATCATCAATTGACAAAATTCTGCTCAAGGATCTTCCATCCAAAGGCCTGGAGAGTGGACACTCTCTCTTTCAGTTGGACATCAATGACAGTTTATGCCTTCCCACCTCTTCCTCTGCTGCCCAAAGTTCTATTGAAAACCAGAGCAGACAGACCAAAGATGATTCTCATTACTCCGGACTGGCCAAGACAACACTGGTACCCACTCCTGAGGAGCCTGGCACATTCACCACCATGGACCCTGCCTCTAATGTCTCTTCTTCTGACTCAGCACAGCTTCAAAACTCTTCACAGCCAGCTAAAAACGCTCAATCTAGCTGTCTGGAAGATTCCTTAGCATCGCAACAGGCCATACTCTCCAAAGAGGTGCAGGATGTCATTTTGGAGGCCAGAAGGCCATCAACTAGAAAAGCTTACTCTGTAAAATGGAAACGTTTTTATGTCTGGAATGAGAAAAAGGGCCAGGATCCTGGAAAACTGAATTTACCTCAAATACTACAATATTTGGCTGAACTGCTAAGCAGTGGACTTTCCTTCTCCTCCATCAAAATCCATGCCTCAGCCATTTCTGCAGAATACAACACTGATCCACCTTTATTCTCTCACCCTCTCTTAAGACAGTTCCTCAGAGGGGCTAAGAATTTAAGACCTCCAAGGAAACAACCAATATCGGCTTGGGATCTTAATTTCATTCTGGAAAAACTGACCTTGCCTCCCTTTGAGCCAGCTGCCTCATCAGATTTGCAATATTTGTCCTGGAAAACAGCTTTCCTTCTGGCTATCACTTCAGCTCATAGAGTTTCAGAACTACAGGCTCTCATGGCTGTCCAGCCTTTTATTATCTTCCATCAGGACAGAGTTTCCTTACGAACCAACCCGTCCTTTATGCCTAAAGTAGTATCCAGGGTAGATTTAAATCAGGCCATACATTTACCTACCTTTTATCCTAATCCTCAAAACAAAGGGGAGAGATTACTACATTCCTTGGACATCCACAGACAACTGCATTATTATTTGGACAGAACAAAGCCTTTCAGAAAATCAGAACAGCTTTTTGTAGCCTATGCTGTAGGAGCTCAAGGAAAGCCAATTTCCAAACAGGCAATCTCAAAATGGATAGCCCACTGCATACACTTTTGCTATTCCTTTCATGGCAAAACTGTACCTATAGGCATTAGAACGCATTCCAACAGGGCCACATACACCTCTGCAGCCTTCCTCAGAGGAGTTCCTACCAAGGATATTTTGGAAGCAGCCACTTGGAGTTCTGTGCATACCTTCTCCAAGCACTACAACCTACCATTATACTCCAAATCTAGAGCAGGCTTTGCCACTGCAGTATTGCAGGGCATTTTGGCTCCTCCTAGTTCCACCTAGTGCCTACCACTCCTTTCTTAGCTTTGGGATTCTACCCATCTGTTATGACTGCAGCTGTATGCACGATGAACGTAGTACAGTTTTGTACCTACCATAAATGTAGATGTTCGAGTGCTAATACAGCTGCAGTCCAGGTTTCCCTCCCTCCTTCCCCTCTTGGGACAGGCCTATAGGCTAACACATCCTCATACAACCTGATTGGGGTATTCATTTATGATGTATTTGCTTGCAACTACTGTATTTTGATTACATTGTACTGCATTATTACACAAATTTATGTATTGCCTTCCTTTTGGGGGCACCTGACATCTGGGGCAAGAAAAACTGAAGAAAATGGTGTCAGCTGGTTCCTTTATACCCCTGTCGCACTGACATCAGGGAAGAAGTGACAACAACCGACGCTGGACCTAGACTTTGGAATTCGGCCGACCGAGGACCCGCCTGACGGCAGGAGAACCCATCTGTTATGACTGCAGCTGTATTAGCACTCGAACATCTACATTTATGGTAGGTACAAAACTGTACTTTGTGCACTTTCCACTGAGCTCTCTGGATCTCTGATAGTGGACAGGAACTCTTCCTTTGGTATCATTGGTGGCCTGTAGTAGCCCCCTCCCTCATAGCCTCCCCCCATAGCCAGCTTTTCATGGGCCACTGCAGCTACTCTCCTTAAGACCAATCATAAGTCCTGCTACACACCCTTATGGTACTGACATCATTCACTATGTATACGTCAGCCACATATAAGGCCATTGGCATTGAAAACAGCTTAAAAAATAAAAAAAATCAACTTTTATTTTTTTTTAGCCAGTCTCAGCTGTTTAAGCGTAGGGCAGCAGTGCGCAAACGGGATTGGGGGAAAATAAGAAAAGAAACTTAAAATAAGCATTCTAACTAAAATCACTATTCTGCCATTAAAGTCAATGCAGGCAGAAGTCAACATGGCCAGTGAGTAGTGGTTGCTAAGGGGGGAGGCACAGTGTGAGACATGTAACTATGCATTAGCAGGCAATCCTATGCAAATGAGGGGAATGATAGTGAATCCCAGATTTCACCAGCATGCTAGTCAGTGCCCAACAGTGTAAGAGCAGGAATAGCTTGGTGCAAGCCTAGGAGTTATCTGACATCATAGGGATGTGTCAGGCATACTGTAAGCAGATTGGAGTCCTGTAGCTCAGGTTTGCTCCTAGCTAAGTACAGCTAGGCAAGGGTGTGTTTCTGAGTCGGCCTAGCACTCTTTACATTGCCTAAGCGGGTGCGTGCGCCTCAGACTGGGTTTGAAAGACAAAAAAAGGTAAACCAGGAAATAGCAGCTCTGTGCACATTTGAGCACTGTGTTTGCACAGTGCACCCCTGGGCTTAAACAGGAAGGCAATGGGAAGGGAAAACAGTAGCAGGAAGTTAATAAAGGACAACTAGCATAGCTGGCAGGTGAAATGAATCTGAAACAGCCAATTGAACAGGCAGCTGAACAGCCCAGCCCAGAACACTGCTGTAAACTATGCAAACACCTTCCACTCTGGATTTTTCCATACTCTACACCACCAATGTATACGACCAGGGAAGTTTTAACAGACAAAACAACAAAATGATAGGGCTGCAATAGCTATCATGCAACAACTTGTGGAAGAGGCTGAGGGTGGTGAGGATGTGAATGCTGTTGAACAACCCACAGTGAGGAGACAGAGAAGAGTGTATAGACCCAGAGTAACCAATCAGGGGATACATAAGCTGGAGATAGTGGAGAACTGTCGGGTGGACAGGGACCTCATACAGCATATTGTTGAGCTGTGCCGGCCATGCCTGATATACAGAACTAAGAGAGGGGAACCCATCCCAGTAGATACCATGATATGTATAGGTCTAAGAATACTAGCTACAGGTACCTTCCGAAGGCCAACTGTGGATATGATGGGGATCTCAAAGGCATCAGCATCCAGGGCACTCCCCCAGTTCCTGGATGCCATGTCAGCACATGCCGGTTAGCACATACATTTCCCCAAAATCCGTGAGGTGCTGGGCAGCAATATGCAACTGTTCCACCAAATAGCAAAATAGACTGAGGTAGTGGGTGCTATAGACTGCATGCACATATGCATAAAAGCACCACCAGGGTAGAGTCTACATCAACTGCAAAGGCTTCCCCTCCATCAACTGCCAGGTCGTGTGCAATGCCCAGGGCATAATAATGAATGTGTGTGCTGGCTGCCCTGGAAGCTATCACGATTCCAACATCTGGCATTTGGTGCAACTGTACCAGAGATTTGCCAATGGGGACATCCCTCACTGTCACCTAGTGAGGGATGCTGGATATGCACTGGAGCCGTGGCTGATGACACCCATCAGAAATGCACACAAACCCGAACAAGAACTCCATAATGAGGCACACGCACAGACACAAATTATAATAGAGCATGTGTTTGGGATGCTCAAGTCATAGTTCCAGTGCCTGGACACTTCTGGTGGAGCCTTGCAGTGCTAACCAGCTGCATGTACCCAAATTATCATCTATGTGCCATGCTACACAATATGATCCTGCAGAAACAGCTGCAGCAGAAACAGCATGGGGCAGAGCCACACAGCCCCCACCATTGCCAAGGCCTGCACAGGCACAGTGTGACTCAGAGGAGGAAAAAAACTGAGCCTGTCCCAGTTGGCAGAAGGAGGCATGCCCAATATGTCCTGGGCTTGGCAAAGATGCAACACATAGCACATACACTGACACAAGAGGGACCCAGGGAATATCATCTCTCTCTGACTCTCACATACAGTAAAAGGCATGCCAAACATGGCACTACCTGTGCTCAACCATGTGTAGGGAGTGTACTATGTGCATCCAACATAGGCAGCCCTGCAGCACCACCCTCCATACTGGGACACCCACAAGGTAAGTGACTCACACAAGCCAGTCAGTGGGGTTCACATGCCCAACAACAGTCACAGCCAGCAGGACAGGTGTAGACAAACACAAACAAAGGCTGTGCTATGGCCTCTGAATGATGCCTATAGGTAACCTCCCCCCTAGCCTACACAGACAGACTACAGCAGGTCAGACAGTGGGAACCTAGTTCTGAAGGGTAGAAAGTCAGAAACTAATATGTAGGTCAATCAAAGCTAAGACTTGTAGTACACTGATATGCCTCTAGTCAGCACGATAGGGTAGAATACAGAATGAAATGGAGTACCTGACATACTGGTACTGTCATAGCCAATGTGTACAAGTGTCAGGTGTGCCCCACCATCCTATGTAGAAGTGTAATAACAATCAGGTGTGCCCCCCCCAATCCTGTGTAGAAATGTAGTAACAGTCAGGTGTGCCCCCCAGTCATGTGTAGAAATGTAGTAACAGTCAGGTGTGCCCCCCAATCCTGTGTAGAAATGTAGAAACAGTGAGGTGTGCCCCCCCAATCCTGTGTAGAAATGTAGAATCAGTCAGGTGTGCCCCCTCCAATCCTATGTAGAAACATAGAAATAGTCAGGTGTGCTCCCCAATCCTGTGTAGGAATTTAGAAACAATCAGGTGTGCATCCCCAACCTTATGTATGTATGTACTAATGGTCTGGTGTGCACCCCCAATCCGATGTACACATGCAGTAACAGTTAGGTGTGCTCCCCACAACCTTATTTAGAAATCTGGGAACATGTATGTGTAGGTATAATATCAGTGGAGCACAGATGCACAGAGGTGGCCAAGGTAGCAGGTAGGTTGTACCATCTGCACAATATGCAGGTGTGTGTGTGTGTCAAGTTTGTGTGTGTTTCATATTGAGTGAGAGTGGTTGCTATGTAAGCATGTTAAGGTAAGACATGGTGGCCATTCCCCACTACTGCTGATGACAGGGACAAGTCCTTACAACTGTAGTGGTGCCAAACACAATACCCACCAGTATAACACAAGCTAGCAGTAAGCCATTGCAAATGTATGGTGGTAATATGTGTCACCATCTGAAAGACTGACATGGCATGGCTATTGGGCTAGATATACAAGCAGTACACAACAGAAAGTATCCCAGGCATAGAGTATATATTGTGTCACTGTGAAATGAACACACCCTTGGAATAGTACAAACAGGTAAGCATCACATTATCTGGTCCTGTAATAGGGGATACTGGTGTTGTCTGCCCAAACCCTAGCAGATCACAAAGGAGGTAGGACTGATGTATTGGAAAACAGCTGATGTTCCTGTACAGGCAAGCATAACTTGAATGCCCAATGCATATCTGTGTGTCAAATGCAAGTAGTGTCCATAGCACACATGCACCCAGCTCATGCAAACATCACCCACAGGTACCACTCCGGTTGTACCCCTGCTGGGAATGGGTACAATATGAACCCAGCTTTATATGACAATAGCAAACGAATGCAGCATGCAGTGCAGGTGTCCCATGCAGGTGTGTCACCAGCTGTAGGTAGCACCCTGCCAGCATCCACACCACCGATCAAGGCTGATAGAAGGTAGTGGCATGAACACCTGAACACAGACTGAATGCAACGGCCTGCCACATCTGGCCTGCATCAACAGCTAATGGCCCACAGGCCTCTGCCAAGGGCCTGTGTCTCACAAGTACTGCCAATGCACATTAAGTCATTGTCACTCAATTAACAACACAACTCACTCCACATACGTCAAATGCAAGGCCATCTGGACAAACCACAGTAACATGCCCACCATGTCCCACCGCCTGAACTGTTAACCAACACTGGCACACAACTATGATGGGATGAAAACCATAGGGAAAGTATCAGATAATGTATGCATAAGGTAAGGAAGAGGAGAGAATGACTCGGAGGGGGGGTGAGCGTGGGCACCATGGAATGTGCAAGGTCTGACACAAAGATGTCTGCACACTCTATCCCTGGCTGTAAACACATAAATGGGTGCCTACATACCTGCCCGTACACCACAATAGGGGTAATGTCCTGATTCATGGCCCCTTCCTCTGGGTAACCTGTGTGAATCTGTACAGCTGTGGGGTACTGCCATAGCAATATAAGGATATACTGTTATGTTGATGGATGTACATGTATGGAATCCCCTGCCAGCATGGTACCAAGGTGCTGAACCGGATACACAGACCCAGCAGCAAGTGTCTGCAGCACCCCCTCCAGAATGGCATAACCTACCATGAATATGTAGGCGTCTGCCCACAATACTGCACACAGTTGCAGTCACATTTGTCCCCCAAGACATCACTGTGAGCAGGAATGTCCTCCTGACAGTACATGCAGGCAGAAAACATCACAGTGTATAACAGTACACATGTTCGTTGGTCCATATTTTCATAGGTAGGTACTAGGCTATCGGCCGAAGGACCTATGGAAGCCTAGCCAACAATGTTCCCTGGCTTATGCCACCCAAGAAAGTTATTTTCCTGTACCACTGTCAAGCAGAGACACAGAAGTGATCCCTGGGGTGTATTTCCTATTTCCCATCCACTCATCAAGATTTTTCTTGAAGAGTGCTAATGAAGAACTTTGCTTGATATAGATGGGCAGCCTGTTCCAGAGTATGGGAAGTCTCTGGGAAAGGAATCTATCCCTCCAGCATGTCCCGTTTATTGTGGTAACAATGTTTAGGTCTGAAGAGCATATAGCTCTGAGGGATTGGGATTTCTTTAGGTGTAGCATGTCCAACAGCTCTGGGTTTGACATAGCTTTATATGTTAGGCAGAGATCACGTCAGAGTAGGTGATATGCTAGAGAGTAAAGCTGGAGTTTTTTGAGACTGTCAGTGTACGGCATTTGTTTGAAGCAAGTAATCCTCTTTGTGAGGTGCTTTTGTGGCCTTTCAAGCTGCTGCAGATGTCTTGTGAGGTACATTCCAAAAGGGGTGTTGTACTCTATAATGGGTCTAATAAGTGTCGAGTAGAAGGGAACAATGACCTCTTTTTTCCTGGATGAGAACCCTTTTATGATGAGGTATGCCATGTAGAAGGACTTCCTGACTATTGTGGCGATGTGACTATCAAAGGAGAGACTACTGTCCACCTTGGTCCTAAGGTCTGTTATCACACATTTGGTGTTAAGTAGATTACTGCCTATGTGGTTGTTCATGGGTACAGAGTTTTTACCAAAGGGATGACACTGCACATTTTGGCATTGAGCTTGAGGCCATGGCTCTGACACCAGGCATCTGTCTCAGCGAGGCCCTTCTGTAGGATGTCCACATCATTTGGGGACTTGACTATGGTTCCTAGTTTGCAATCATCTGCAAACTTCATTAGCCAGAGGCCTTCTGTGTTAGCCTGTACTTCAGAGAAGTAGATACCTAACAGAAGAGGTCCCAGGATTGAAACTTGTGGTACTCCACTTGACACTGGTTTGAGGTCAGATTTGGAGTCTGAAACTTTTACAGTGTGGGTTCTGTCAGTGAGCCAGTTGGCAACCCATCTTGTGACATAGGGATTTATACCTAGTTTAGTGAGTTTAGCTATAATTCCAGAATGGGGGATGGTGTTGAAAGCCTTGACGAGGTCAAGATAGGCTGTGTGATCCACCTTACCCTCATCTACAGCTTTGTTGACTGCCTCAAAGAAGTTGATCAGGTTCAGAAGGCATGATCTGCCTTTCACAAACCTGAACTGGGTGGGATCCAGAGTTTGGAGTTTACCAATGTCTTTGTTTATGAGGTCCATGATGATACATATGTTCCATGGCCTTGCAGACCAGGCTCGTCAGGCTAATAGGGTGATATATCTCTGCTAACAACAGTACCATGTAGCTGAAGCAGCACAAACTCAATCACCTACAGTACACACTATCCTCTTCACAATTTGTCCCCATATTGCCAAATGATCGACAGATACCCTTCAGAACAGTTTGCTACATATAGGTGTACAACACAAAGGTCTTCAGTGGAGTACAAACTACCTGGAATTGATCCACACATGGAATACAGAAGGGCATACTGGGCATGCTCACACACTTAAACACATGAAGCCCATGTCTTTAAACAATAGTGGACCAGACATATCTGGCAGTTGCAAATTTTAGTGCAGACACTCCTCAGTATGCACCACTCATGCTTTTCACACAAAGTGGATAAGAATACAGACATATACTAAAGGACAACACACTATAATAAGTCAAAAGTAGACATACATTGATGTGTGGAAGAGAGTGACTGTGACAAGGAGTCATCCAGGTCTGTCCAACCCATCACACAGCCAAATGGCTACAATCACATGAGGTTTAGATTTCAGTCACTGTAGATACTAGCCAATGGTATCTGTCAGCAGTACTGACTATGTGGTACAAGTGCTAGCTATGCAACATGACTGTACAGGGAACTAGCCATCCAGCAGCTTTATACACATACCTGTGGAATATGACCCTGTGCGTGCCTGCATGTGGTGTGTCAACCCCTACATGAATGGGTTATGGCCCATGCACACACACACACTGGCCTCCCCAAAGCCCTACTATGACAAGCCTGCTGAGGTCATCCACTGTGAAATTCAGCTTTGGGAAGACTGTAGCCCAGTAAGCTATGTGGTGGATCCTATAACTGTGCACTGCTGTAGTGTGATAAAATAGGTAGGAGTTCTAGTCCCAGATTTGGAAACTGTGTGTGTGTATGTCTCTGTCTGTGTAGAGAGCAATGCTTTTTAGGCTAGTCACACTTCAAATGCCCTGCTTTGGCAATCCTGCTGATGTCATTCACTGTGAAATACACCTTTGAGGAAGAAGTACTCCAGTTATCCCCATGGTGCATCCTATAACTGCTTCATACTATAGTGTGATATAGAACTCTGGTAGCGGTTCTATCCCCACACATGGCAGATGTGGATGCTTTGTGTGTGTTTCTATGTCTGTGTAGGGAGCAATGTAGTTTAGGCTAGTCACACTCATTACACTTCAAATGCCCTACTTTGGTAATCCTGCTGATGTCATTCACTGTGAAATACACATTTGGGGAAGGGTACTCCAGTAATCTCTGTGGTGCATCCTGTAACTGCGTAGTGCTGTAGTGTAATAAACTAATTAGGTAGGAGCTCTAATCCCAGACATGACAGGTCTGTGTGTGTGTGTGTGTGTGTGTGTGTGTGTGGGTGTGTGTGTGTGCGTGTGTGTGTGTGTGTGTGTGTGTCTGTAATTCGTATCCTGTGTGGAGGTGGTTGTGAGTGTGTAACAACTGGAGTCAATGAGAAGTGGGTTTTGCAAATTTCTTATATGGTGGCCCTAGTATATATCACAATGCCCACAGTACATGGATAACAGATGTGAAATAGCTAAGAGACTGAGGTGCTTATCCATACCCCAAAATTTGACATCAAGGCCAGGCAAACAAAGTGAGTGACCCTAGTATTACCCAAATAACACTCTCAACCCATGTCTCATACAGACACACACACACTTGCCTAGGCAACAGCCACTATGTTGCTAGTACCCTGCATATTGTCCACCGATAGTAACCATGGTGTAAATGTAGTGGGCTACAGTGGGCATGGCACCTGGATCATAAGTCCAATAGGCACGTACATGCCGACAGTGCACCTTCCCCATGTTCCCCACTGGTGACCTGCAATGCCTGTGTTGCCTTCAAATGTGACCCACAAAGGACATACCATGCCTGAAAATATTCCCTGTATGGACAGATGCCACTGACACCAGGGAATACCCTATCATGTTAGCAACGTAGGTGCTGGGTCAACCTGCTGTCCCCTCAGCAAAACTCCTTGGCATTGCCTTAGATGAACACCTCAAATTCGATCTTCATATTCAACAAAACATAAAGAAAACCCATCAAAAGCTTGGTGTGCTATATAGGAGCAATCACTTTCTTTCCAACTCCTCTAGGCATACCCTAGCAATCGCCTACCTCCTACCTTCCCTGCTATATGGAGCCCCTCTTCTAGCCAATCTGTCTGCTACCAACACCTCTAAGCTCGAAGCTTGTTATAATAAGATCGCTAAATTTGCCACCAAATCCAAAACATCAACTCACCACTGCCTCAGCCTACAATCTCTGAACTGGTTAGAACTCCCCAACCACCTAGACTATCTACAACTAACCACTGCTCACAAGTTAATATTCTCCCCTGATAAATTCCCAGCCCTAAAAAACATCTTTCCTCCATACATCCCAAACAGACCACTACGATCTGAACACCAAAACCTAATCTCCATGCACAAACCCAAACGTCCCGCTGGCCAGCATCTACTCTCCATCTCCCTAGGTAAAAAATGGAACTCTCTGCCTCCTTCACTTAGGACTATACCCAACACTGAATCCTTCAAGACCCAACTTTTCCTTCACCTATCTTCCAAATGGAAATGCTCCTGCCTTCACCCCACATAAAATACTGGAATCCCACTAGGCTCTGCTAACTCCCACTCCACTGTACTCTCTTACTTATTCTTATTGCTCCAAGATCCAGATTTAGCAGACTCCAAGCATGTAAATATTGTAATCATCTGAAAAAAAAAAAAATTCTACTTTGTAACTTTTATTGTATTGTATTACTGATGGAGCTTATTCTCATCTTGCATTTTAACCTTTGTCACTTTGTATTGTACTGAATTGCTGATGGTGCTTTTCTCCCCTTGTATTTTAACCGTTATTATATTGTATTGCTTATGGAGCTTTTCTCCCCGGGCCTCCACTGAAAATGGGCACTTCTTGGCCCAGTGGACTTCCCCGGTAATCAAACTGATAATAAATAATAATAATAATAATAATAATTAACAGTTCCCGTCACATGAGGCCAGGACTGGCACAACTGATTACCATTTGTGTACACAACATGGGCCAGACACCCCAGGTACAGTTCCACATGTGACTGTAAATGCATGTGAGAGGTGTGCACACCCCAGACATCATCCATGTCATGGACTAAGGAACACATACATGGCAAGCAATGCACAGCATTGGCCACACACAATAGTCACCCAGGGTACTGGATGGTGAATACAATACCCACCTGTGTGGTCAGATCCAGACACTACACCCCTGAGCCACAATGAAGACCATTGTCATGTGCCTTGATGCCAAGATATACCCATCACATAGCCTTCTATACCCATCTGGCAAACTCAACCACAACACACACATGCAGCAATGCAGCCATGGATGTCAGTACTGGCACCCTGTGTCTGTGTGTGTGTTGTATGATGCATAAGACAACATTCACAGTCACTACACCCCCATTGGCATTCTGAAGCATGCTGTATGATGTCAGACATCTCCACATACCCTTTGCCCATATAACCTCCATATGACCCCTGTAGTGCATGTGATACCTGCACTGTAATTTGTTGTGGCAATCTCACTAGTGATGATTTGTATTCCTGGCCCTGCCAAGTGTGTCATTGTGTGTGTGTCCCTGTGAGAGTGTGGCTGTATT
>NC_056735.1:582378755-582443755 GCF_019279795.1 Protopterus annectens
TGACATTGGTAATCTCCAAACTCTGGGCCCTACCCAGTTCAGGTTTGTAAAAGGCAGATCATGTCTCCTAAACCTGATAGACTTCTTTGAAGCAGTCACCAAAGCCGTAGATGAGGGTAAGTTGGTTCACACAGCCTATCTAGATCTCGCCAAGGATTTCAACACCATCCCCCACTCTGGAATTATAGATAAACTCACTAAACTAGGTATAAATCCCTATGTCACAAGATGGGTTGCCAACTGGCTCACTGACAGAACCCACACTGTGAAAGTAGCAAACTCTGAATCCAACTTCAGACCAGTGACAAGTGGAGTACTACAGGGTTCAGTCCTAGGTCCTCTCCTGTTTGGTATCTACTTCTCTGAAGTACAGGCTAACACAGAAGGTGTTTGGCTAAAAAAATTTGCAGATGACTGCAAACTAGGAGCCATAATCAAAACTCCTAATGATGTGGACATCCTACAAAAGGGCCTCACTGAGACAGATGCCTGGTGTCAAAGCCATGGCCTCAAGTTCAATGCCAAAATGTGCATTGTCATCCCTTTTGGTAAAAACTCTATACCCATGAACTACCACATAGGTGGTAGTCTACTTAACACTGAAATTGTGATAAGAGACCTTGGGACACAGGTGGACAGTAGTCTCTCCTTTGATAATCACATTGCCACAGTAGTCAGGAAATCCTTCTACGTGGCACACCTCGTCACAAAAGGTTTCTCATTCAGGAAAAAAGATGTCATTGTTCCCCTCTACTCATCACTCATTAGACCTATTATTGAGTGCAATGCCCCTTTTGGTATGTACCTCACAAAACATCTACAACAACTGAAAAGGCCACAGAAATACCTCACAAAGAGGATTATTGGCTTCAAACAGATGCCCTATGCAGACCGTCTCAAAAAACTCCAGCTTTACTCTGTCGCATATCACCTACTCAGAGGCAATCTTTGCCTAACATACAAAACTATGTCAAACCCAGAGCTGTTGGACATGCTCCATGTAAAGAAATCCCAATCCCTCCAAGCTACATGCTCTAGAGACCTAAACCTTGTCACCACAATAAACAGAACATGCTGGAGGGATAGATTCCTGTCCCAGAGACTTCCCATACTCTGGAACAAACTACCTATCTATATCAAACAAAGCTCCTCATTAGCTCTCTTCAAGAAAAATCTTGATGATTGGATAGGAGATAGGAAATTCACCCCGGGAATCACTTCTGTGGCTCTGCTCGACAGGGGTACAGGAAAATAATTTTCTTGGGTGGTGAAAGCCAGGGTACATTTGGCTAGGCTTATATAGGCCCTAGGGCCAATAGCCTATTACCTACCTATGAACCTATGAACCTATATGTTATGAGTTTATTTTCAAGTGGAACTCATAATGTAATTTAATAATTTAGTATTTTAACTTATGGTATCCTTGAATGCCAGCCGCTTATATGTTGCAATTTTTGGCAATGACCGTTGGGGTTTTATTGTATGCATCCATGTCTTTCTTGGTAAACTACAGAAGAAAAAAAGGCACATGGTATATTAGAATATACTGAATTTAACCCAAGGTCATTTGCTTTTCTAGACTTGAAAGCAGGAGGGCATGTTGATGACATGTTGTTTTAAGGTATATTAAAGCTCACCACGTCAGTGGCGCGATTTTTTAAACTTTTGAAGAAGTTGGTGTAGAAGCACTGATGAAAAGCTACATTGGTTTGTGGCTTAAATAAATCGTAAACTTCTAGTGTTTATACAGCGTTGTTTCCTTCATTTGGAATATTTTATGGTTGGATTTGTGGTAAATTGATTGGCAAGCTTCTTTTCAGCAGTCTGTCTTGTTGTTGTTGGAGTCGTTCAGTAAGCACATTCTTGTTAGGATTGTTTTGAGATAGTTTCAGAAACAAGTGTTAATGCCCAGAACCTAAACTGTTCTTCTACAATTTCTGTACAAAGGGAATAACAACTGAGTCAAAGGCCCAAATCACCTCAATAGAAATGCTGGCTTATTATAGATGTTCCCCTTGGCTAAAGTAGCCATTGTGCTACAGTCCCTTTCAGAATCTGTGCCAAGAACCTGTCACAGACCGCTGATATACTCTACAAATTAAGAATATATGCATTTTTCAAAATCTTAGTAATGCAGCATAGGTTGGCTATGGCCCTAATGTTTTGTGAGGAAGAAGGGGGAATGTAGATTAAGATGAGAGGATGATATGTGCAGTTTAAAGTGAGAATAAGTAGACAGACTTAACAGGTATGCCACTGGAATGCACATTATTGTTGCTGCCATTTTTAGATTTTTTTTGTTATAATTTCATGGTGGTTTCTGATGAAAATGTTATTTCATTAAAGTAAAATATAAATAGTAGGGCAGTTATAGGGTATGCCTGTCTGTTAGGTTTGTTTTCTGCCTATTGTGTGGATGTTATGTGATATAATTTTCCTGCTGATACAGGCATGATATACCCTTGATGCTAGGAAGTTTTATACTGGATAGTGATGTGTTTTATTTTGTAAGTGCCCTGTCATTTCCTTAATAGCTTTCCAGAAGTATTTAGGAGCAGAAAGTACAATAATATGCTGATTTCTGAGAAATGCTGATTTGGTATTTCCTATCAGTGATATCGGCATCAAGATTCTTTTTGAAGGAAAGTAATGAATCCTGCTCTGATTGTAGAGGGAAGCTTATAACATAATTAATGGAAAATGCTGCACAATGATTCTATCATGTCTTACTTTTATTGACATTTATTTTTATTATTAGTTACCTTAGCTGGGATTAGCTCCACTACATGTACAGTATAGACAAACTTTCAAAGCAGAAATGTGATTGCATCACGAAGAAGGCCATGTTCACTTCAACTAAGCTGTAATAGACTGTAATGACTGCATATTTCTTTTCTTTAGCTTAAGGAGGCTGGAGATTTAATGGCAGCATTCTGCTGCGGGGTACATGGCTCAGTATTCTGGGTGAGCATTACCAGCATATTAAGCATTCTGCAAGATGGCTGAATAGGCTTACTTTTAAAATACGCTTAATTAGAAATAGAAAATATATGGGCTTTTCCCACCAAATTCCGTTAATTGCTGGAGCACAAAAAGACAGAATATGGATGGAATTCATAGTCAGCTAATCAGTAGCACTGCTCATATTAAACAAATAGTAAAATAATGTGGTTCAGAGTAATAAATTCTGTGCATGGCACTAAATCACATCAATAACTAATCATCATGCAAAGAATCATAAATCTGAGCAGTTTAAACAACTAATGTGGTTGGCACTCTGCCATCAGTGTAACTGCTTACATAAAAGAGACAAAAAATGATTTTCCCTGACTTACTCTCTATACTACAGGGTGACATACAAGAGTGGAGGAAGATGCACACATGTGGATTATATCTTATGTAGAAAGGCCAGTCTGAAGGAGATTGGAGACTGTAAAGTAGTGGCAGGGGAAAGTGTAGTTAGGCGGCATATGATGGTCATTTGTAGGATGACATTGGTGATCAAGAAGATGAGTATGAGTGTGAGGGCCGCACCAAGGATAATGGTGGAAATTGAAAAAGGGTAATTGTGAGGTGGAGTTCAAGGAAGAGTTAAGGCAGGCACTGAGTGACAGTGAAGAGTTACCGAATAGCTGGGTAACTACAGCAGAGCTAGTAAGAGAGATGGCTAGAAAGGTGCTTGGTGTGACATCTGGAAAGAGGAAGGAGGACAAGGAGACCTGGTGGTGGAATGAAGAAGTACAGGAGAGTATACAGAGAAAGAGGTTGGTGAAGAAGTGGGATTGTCAGAGAGATGAAGAAAGTAAACAAGAGCATAAGGAGATGAGGTGCATGGCAAAGAGAGAGGTGGTGAAGGCTAAGGATAAGGTGTATGAAGAGTTGCATGAAAGGGTGGACACTAAGGAGGGAGAAAAGGACCTGAACCAATTGGCTAGACAGAGGAACTGAGCTAGTAAAGATGTACATCAGGTAAGGGTGATAAAGGATAATGAGGGAAACGTGCTCACAAGCAAGGAGAGTGTGTTGAGCAGATAGAAAGAGTACTTTGAGGAGGTGATGAATGAAGAGAATGAGAGGGAGAGAAGACTGGATGATGTGTGGATAGTGAATCATGAAGTGCAGTGGATTAGCAAGGAGGAAGTAAGGATAGCTGTGAAAAGGATGATGAATGGAAAGGCTGTTGGTCCAGATGACATACCTGTGGAAGCATGGAGGTGTTTAGGTGAAATGGCAGTGAAGTTTTTAACTAGATTTTTTAATGAAATCTTGGAAAGTGAGATGATGCCTGAGGAATGGAGAAAAAGTGTTTTGGTACCGATTTTTAAGAATAAGGGTGATGTGCAGAGCTGTAGTAACTACAGAGGGATTAAATTGATCAGTCGCAGCATGAAGTTATGGGAAAGAGTAATGGAAGCTAGGTTAAGAAGGGATGTGATGATTAGTGATCAGCAGTATGGTTTCATACCAGTAAAGAGCACTACAGATGCAATGTTTGCTCTGAGAGTGTTGAAGGAGAAGTACAGAGAAGGTCAGAAGGAGTTGCATTGTGTCTTTGTGGACTTAGAGAAAGTGTATGACAGGGTGCCTAGAGAGGAGTTGTGGTATTGTATGAGGAAGTCCGGAGTGTCAGAGAAGAATGTAAGAGTGGTAGAGGATATGTACAAGGGTAGTGTGACAGCGGTGAGGTGTGCGGTGGGAGTGATGGATGCATTTAAGGTGGAGGTGGGATTACATCAAAGATCAGCTCTGAGCCCTTTCTTTTTGCAATGGTGATGGACAAGTTGACAGACAAGATCATACAGGAGTCCCCGTGGACAATGATGTTTGCAGATGACATTGTGATCTGTAGTGAGACTAGGGAACAGATTGAGGATACCTTGTAGAGGTGGAGATATGCTCTAAGGAGAAGAGGAATGAAGGTCAGCAGGACTAAGACAGAACATATGTGTGTGAATGAGAGGGAGGATAGAGGAATGGTGAGGATGCAGGGAGTAGAGGTGGTGAAGGTGGATGAGTTTAAATACTTGGGATCAACAGTTTAGAGTAATGGTGGGTGTGGAAGAGAGGTGAAGAAGAGAGTACAGGCAGGATGGAGTGGATGGAGAAGAGTGTCAGGAGTGATTTGTGACAGACGAGTACCAGCAAGAGTGAAAGGGAAGGTCTACAAGAGGGTGGTGAGACCAGCTATGTTATATGGGTTGGAGACAGTGGCATTGACAAAAAGGCAGGAATCAGAGCGTGACGTGGCAGATTTGAAGATGTTAAGATTTGCACTGGGTGTGACGAGGATGGACAGGATTAGGAATAAGTATATTAGAGGGTCAGCCCAGGTTGGAAGGTTTGGAGACAAAGCCAGAGAGGCAAGATTACGTTGGTTTTGACGTGTTGAGGAGGGATGCAGAGTGTATTGGATATAAGATGCTAAGGATGAAGCTGCCAGGTAACAGGAAAAGAGGAAGGCCTAAGACAAGGTTTATGGATGTGGGGAGAGAGGACATGCAGGTGGTTGGTGTGACAGAGCAAGGTGCAGAGGACAGGAGGAAATGGAAACTGTTGATCCACTGTGGCGACCCCTAACGGGAGCAGCTGAAAGAAGAAGAAGAAGAAGACTCTCTATACTCAACGCCTGTTTTCCCCCTCACTTCATATTGCAATTCCTATTTGTGTTAGACTAACTAACCTTTCATTTCTCTACAAACTGTCTTAAATTTCTCTAAATAATAAATGATTGTTATATTCCTTGTACTGATTTTTATATCATGTTTAATTTGTTATAGATATTTAAACAGCAGATGTTTTTGTTTTATTTTTGAAGATTGTAAAATTATTGTTCTTAACATGTTTTGTAATAACTTGAAGCTTTTCTCCCCAGGCCTCCTCTGAAAATGGGCTGCTACCCAGTCAGACTTTCCCGGTAATCAAATATCAAAAAATAAATAAATAAATAAAGCAAAAGTGGGGTGGGGGCATGTAGTAGACAATAACAAAGAGAAGTAGAGATGTAAGGAAAGAGGGAAGGTTCATAGTAGTGTAGACTCACTTTAGAAAAGTAAAGAGGTATGTTGAATATGGTGATATACTGGTCTAGTGGCACAGGACATCCTTCTGTACCTTCAAAGACCCAAGTTTGATTAGAAAACCATGCTTGAGATATCTGCCTGATGAGAGAAAGATAGAGGGGAATGATGAGACTTTTACAAACTCACCTTTCCAAGAAGGTGTGGGTAAGGTGTGTTTTCCAAAAAGTGGGTGTTTATACCACTAATGATGCTGATAGGATGCTGGAGAGTTAATGGCAGCATTCTGCTGTGGGGTACATTACTCAGTGTTCTGGGTGAGCATTGCCACTATATTAAGCATTGTACATGTCAACATATTTTGTACCTGCAAATCTACACTGTTATATCACACCCACACACATGCACACATACTCATGCATGACCTCTTACACACACACACACACACACACACACACACACACACACACACACACACACACACACACACACACACACACACACACAAAAGACTTGTTCTGTCCAATGACCCTTCACTCTACTGAGATTATCCCATTTCATCCAAAGGTACAGGGCATTTAACAGCCTTGTACATCAAAAGGGGGGGGTCTATGTTCACACCGAATATCGATTACAGTGAATGCCTTATATTCAAATGTGAAGCAGCAAAACTTTATAGTACCAAAAATGCTTAACATCGTAAAATAATCCATTGAATGGCCATAGTTGGCCAGCAACCAGGAAGTACTGTGATGCATAAGGGAAGTAAAGGAAGCTTTTTTTTTTTAATTTGCTCTATTCCCCACTGTAGTACGATCTTGGAGTTGGTATATATAGTTAAGGTGGCATGAGGGGCGCAGCCCCCACCTTGGTTGACTGCATTTGTGATGTTAGCCAGCTATGGTCATTCGATGAATTTTTTTAAGATGTTATGCATTTTCAGTACTTTAAAGTTTCACTGTTTCATGTTCAATTATAAGGCATTCCCTGTAATCCGTATTCGATGCATGAACATAAATTCCATTAAAAGAGTTACTGCTCTGCTCTACAGCAGTCTTACCTAGCACAAATGTCTTTGACGCTGTACTATGATGGATTCATGCAGAGGACTGGAATGGGATGCAGCGGGGCTTAATTTTTATAGGTTGTGCTCACAAGCTACTGCATTTAAATGAGGTTCCAAAATCCATTGCTAATCAGTTATGCATCAGTATCTTACACACAAGGAGGGTTTCTAAATTGATGTCACATTTATGTACTATGCAAAACCATATATCTAGCTTTGTGTAGTATGCAAGGGGACTAGCAATACAACCCTGTGTTTGCTTCCAGTATTATATATAGAACTAATTTTAGTATTGGAACATTACTGTGTAGGCCCATCAGTATTACACAAGCATATTAAATATAAATGTTGTATAGATAGATAGATAGATGCTATATGGATAGATAAAAATGTTTTTCCTCAACATTTGTATTGAATATGTTTGACAACATTATGGCTTTCTCTGTACGGATGAAAAGAGTCATTCTTAAATATTTATACTAATGTTACCCACATATTATTTCATTAACTCCTGGTATCTTGCCAACATATGTCATATCAAATACACATATGTGTTTCTTCATCAGGATACCCTCAAACAGGCATCTGCATGATCATAAGCTGAGACCATCCAGTAAATCAAAGTGGCAAGAGTGAATACAAATTCAGCATTATTTTATATAGTGACTTTTTTAATAAACACAATTGATGCATTCCATATAAGGAACATTGCTGCTATTTTTACTATGGGACTGAGCAGAGCTCACTAAACACATCTGTATCTTCCCATCTCATTTACAAACACATCTGTCAAATGTGACTGAGCACCACATTGCTGAAATATTTCCATTGTCTTGATTATCCTACATAACATAAAAAATAATGGCATTAGAATGGATGAAAGACAGATTTTAGTACTATGCTATTTGCCTAGATGTCTCTCTTTCATTGCCCATCTACTAATCTGTCTAGACACACATGCTTTACAGCAAGACATATGACATGTGTAAGCATTGTGTACTCTCCATAAATCTGCTCAGAGCAGCCTAAGGCACAACAGATATAGAAGTGGCATATCCAGCAAAATGCAACAAATTTTGTAAAGGAATATTCCTTTCTATAATTGTAACAAAGATCATGCAGCATATCGTTCTGAGCCATACACTAGTAGGCAATTTTAGTCAGTATTTTAAATTTAACAGAAATAACTAAGGTGTAGTAATATATTAAACAAAAACTACTGTTAGATTCAGTTTTGAACATGTTTTTAAGATGTTTTCAAAAGCACTATGGCTTTATTAAAATGTCAGCTAGACTTTCCAGTTGTTATCCAGACATGCTTAATCTAAGCTTAATAGTTGTCATAAATCTATTTCAACTAGATTTTCAAAGTTTCAGAACTTGTTTTCATGCGTTTGGTCACTACTAGACATGTATGCAAAGTCAATGAGTAAACAAACTTTTTCATGCAACTTGAGCATTGCTAAGGTCATCTTAAAGAGGTGAATGCTCATCTTATTGATCACTGCTGCAGTAGCCTTAGCTATATGGGTCATATCCTGTCATCAGTTCTAACGCACTAGACCAGCTAGTCTCATCCTCCACAAGGGGATATAACATTCTGGACTTGGTTCTCATCAACATGGATGACTACTGCACCACTCCCATAGTATGTTCTTCCCTGGTGAGATCAGATCATTGGTCTGTCTCATTTGAAGTTTCTATCCCACCCAACTCTCCCCCCCCATCCATAAGCTGACTACAACTTCCTAAGGGAGGGTGTCAGAAGCTTCACACCACCTTCCTCCTCAGAGGATACAGGCAGCTATGTTGAACAGTACACCAATGCAGTATACAAGCACCTATACAACTGCATTGACTCAGCTATACCCAACAGAACTAAAACCTTTTCCTCAAGAAAACACAAACCTGTCTGCTGGACATCCTCCATCAACAGACTTTACAACAAAAGGAAGAAATTGTTGACCAAGGGTAAAAAGGAACAAATTCCAAATTGCAAAAACTCCCTCTTCAGCCTCAACAAGCAAATTTGATAACTATTGAAAACCTCAAAAGCCAATTATGGATTGAAACTAGCCTCGGAAACAAAGGGAAGCCACAAAGCCTTCTTCAATTATGTCAGGAACCTCCATGGCAAAGCCTAGGTTTATTGCAAATTAGTACTTAACAGTACCACTTACACTGGTCATGTTGACTTAGCCAACCAGGTTCTGAGCAAACTTCACCCCCCCCATTCCCCACAAAGACCCATTCAACATCACAGATTCTTGTCCCGCACCTCACATCTCCATAGATCAAGTGTGAAAGGTCCTATCCAAGGCAAAGAACACAGCTTCCAGTATCCAAAGCTGTATTTGGCACCATCTCCAGCAAGAACAAGCTTTGCCATTGAGCACCCTATTCAACCACAGCCATATTACAGGCTTCATTCCAGCAGAGTGGAGAACTGCCATTGTCATCACCTTGCACAAAGGTGGTGCCACTACTCACCTGGGAAACTATCGCTCCATTAGCTTGACAAGTCTGATCTGTAAACCCATGGGACATATTATTATGGATCTCATAAGCAACAACATAGGCAAGCTCAAAGCACTTGACCCCACCCAATTCAGATTTGTCATGGGCAGATCTTGCCTGTTGAATGTGGTTGACTTCATTGAGACTGTCACCAAGCCCTGGATGAGGGAAATTCATTACATACAGCTTACCTTGACTTGGCCAAGGCCTTTGACACAATCCCCCACTAAGACATCATCGAAAAGCTAACACAACTTGGAACAAATTGGCTCACCGATAGGACCAACAAGGTCAAAATAGGTGCTACCACCTCTGACAGCAGACTTGCCACTAGTGGTGTTCTCCAGGGATCTGTCTTGGGACTCTTACTGTTTGGCATCTACTTCTCAGAAGTCCAGGCAAACACAAAGGGCCTGTGGCTGACCAAGTTTGCAAATGACTAAAAATTAGGTGCTGTCATTAATTAACTCCCTAAATGATGTTAACATACTGCAAGGGGGTCTCACAGCAACAAATGACTGGTGGCAAAGTCATGGCCTTAAGTTAAACACAAAAAAATATATATTATCATGACATTAGGCAAAAACATGGCCCCTACTGATTACCTCATCAACGGCAACCCCCTTAGCACACAACCTGTGGTGAGAGATCTGGGTGCTCAGGTTGAAAACAATCTCACATTCGACTATCATGTAGCTGCAGTGGTCAGAAAAGCCTTTTACTTGGTTCATCTCATAAGTAAAGGGATTGCATCCAGAAAAAAAGTAAGTTATTACCTCTCTGTATTCCTCCCTCATTAGGCCTAAAATTAAGTATAATGCTCCATTTGGTATGTACCTCTCCAAACACATGCATGAACTAGAAAGGCCACAGAAATACCGCACAAAGAGAGTCCATGGTCTCCAACACCTGTCCTATGCAGACAGGCTCAAAAATACATTTTCTCTATTCCATATCATACACTGAAAGGTGTCTCACCTAAAAGGCAATATTGGACCCTGCCTACTAGAGATGCAGATGCTCCATATCTATAAGTCTAATTCCTTGCACATTACCCATTCAAAAGGTCTAAATCTAATATGTGACATCAACAAATCAACAAAACCTACTGGAGAGGGATGCTTGTCTTCTGGAGGCTGCCGCATCTGTGGAATAGACTTCCCATACATGTCAAACAGAGTACCTCGCTGACCCTCTTCAAGTGCAACTTCAGTGAGTGGATGGGAAAACACAAATTTGTTCCAGAGGTTCCACCTTCGTCCCTCATTGACAGGGGTGACATGTGCTGACTAAGGTTTCTTTTTTGGGGATAAACTCTTGTCTAGGCTTGTAAGATCCCCAGGGACATTAGCCTAGTAAGCTCCTATGAGCCTATGATCCTATGATAAGGATATAACAGCTGGCCAGCTTCCAAAGCTTCAGGGCTCCTCCCACAAGCCCAAAGTGTCAGGATCCTTAAGATGATCTGACCAAAAATCAAATTTGGGCGCAAAGCATTTCTGAGTTTTCATGCTGTCGAAGAGCATGCTCCTCTGAGGTGGTTGAGGATCGACAGTCGACTTATGCTTTCCTTTGCTGGGCAGATAAGTTCTCTTCAGAGAATAAAAAAAGCTTCCATGTTCTTATATTTACTGAGAATTTATTACATTCTTCTTTAGGAAAGTTAGGAGCATTATGTTTTAATGGACTCTCTCAAGACTGTAATGTACATTTAAATGGAGTACTCATTTTTTTCTCTCAGTTTAAAAGTAATGCTGACTAACTGAAAGCATATTCAAAGCACAGTATGCAAAAGTGCATTTTACTGTGTTTTTCTGTCAAAAAAAAGGAAAAAAGAGAAATAACTTTTGTGAATTGTAGTTTTAGCAGCATTTTCTGCTTTTTTTCTGAAAAGATACACCACTTTCACTTGACCATGACACAGACTACCAGTCCCACTGTCAGTCCTTTTCTTTTCCAGCCACAAAAAGAAAATGTTAAGTAAATAGCCTTTGCCACCAAAGCATGCTAGCAATTTGTCTAAGCAGCATGTGGGTGACTATGCTGTGGTAATTTGGTGTACCTCAGGCCATTTATCTTTTCCCTTGGATCATACCTCTCTACTGTCAAGATTTTTACCTCATATTTTTTGTATATTTTTCATAAAATTGTGGATTTCTGGCAAATTAGTAGCAAATCATTAAAGACTGAAGTTAGAAAATAATGACAGACATTTGAATTTCAGACTTCATACCTTTCAGAAAATTAATGCTAATGGAAAACCTGCTATTCTATCAACTTTCTAAGCTTGTAGGAGCAATATTTAAAATTGCCCCAATTTTTGGGCTATTGTCCCACTTTTATTTATGTCTTTCTCCAGATTTCTTGCTCTAAGAGGTTGAGAGGTATGCCTTAGATCCCTCTGGTGTAGCACCTGCATTTACTATTGACCAGGGTTAGCCAGGCCCACCGTGACTGTTTCAAGTCACCTCAGTGGGCAATGGAGAACCACGCTTGTCAGTCCTGGACGTGGGAACAGGGAAGGTTTCCCTGTTGTGCATACCTCTCAGCTGTCCAGATTTTCACAGAATATCCAGATTTTTGCTTCATATTTTTGGTCTATTCCTCATAAAAGTTGTGGCTTTCTGACAAATTACTGGGGTGATCTGAGAATTGAGTTACTCTAGCAAGTTTAAAAGTCTGTTCCTATTTTTGGACCTTTGCCCCCCCCCCCCCCCCCACACACACACACACATTCTGTCAGGCTTTGTCCAGATTTCTTGCAATAAGAGGCTGAGAAGTATGCTGTTGTGTCAGAATGCTGTGCTCATCCCAGGGGAAGTAGCTGTGTCATTAGTGATATGGTTGACTCAATTCTTCTTGTCAGAAAGAAACAGAAAACCAAACACACATCTACTCCTCCTCATATTTCTTTAGATAAGAGTAGTTTACTGGGTCTGGCTCAGAGTTTAACTCAGGCTTTGATCCTTCTTTCAAAGCAGTTTCTGGTAAAAGATAGACGGATTCTTCTTTTTCTGAATAGATTAAAATTTCTGAATCTGAACATGAAGCTGCAGGGACAGATTCGGGATTTCTTTTTCAGACTCAGATGAGAGTTCAGTGTTTGATTCTCCCTGTTGGGTTTTCACCTTCTCTGAGACTATTGCTAGAATGTGACAGTGTTTTCAATGGGAGAACACTGACATTTCTCAGTTCCTCAGCAAATACTATGTGTTGTTACAGAAGGATTTTCCAGAACCTACACCAATTCATCCTGTTCTGTCAACTTTAGAGGATGTGTATGCCATTGACTGCAGTTTTCATTTTAGTCAGTCAGCTGTCCATAAAAAGACAGCTAGGATGTATAAAGTTCCTCAATATTTTAACATTTTTATACACTATTGACACACTTGACCCAGCAGCTATAAACTTAGTTAATCCCACTGCTGCTAAGCACTTAGTTAATTTGAATCCTAAACTTTCTGATAAGGATTGGAAAATTATTAATAGGTATTGGGAAAAAGTGTATATTTCTGTAATTTTGGCTTCGAAAATATTGAATTGTTAGGTTCATATGTTGAGGTTTGTTCTGACATGTTGTGAAAATATGAGGAATATTTTACCTGCAGTTTCTTCTTGTTAGGAAAAGTCTGCTTTAAATAAATTAGTTTCTTCCATAGCACAGGACACAACTCATTTGATTAAGGAGGTTTTCATGGCTGCATTCTCAGAATCTTACAGATGATGTTAAAACTGAGATTTTAAATTCTCCTTTGGCAAGACATTTAATTTTTTTTCCCCTCTGCTGTAGAGGCGATCAGAAATTGTGATGAAAGGGGCAAGCTGATTCAAAGAAGATTTTTCAGCCCTCTGTTTCCACACTGTCCAAGAGATCTTTTTCCTCTGACATGTTTTGACAGAATACAGAATAAACAGTCTGAACAGAATTCAAGAAAACAGACATTTAAATAGAAATGGCAAGAGAATTCCAAATAGAAGTCTCTAACCTCCCAAAACCAAGGTCAGTCAAATATGACTGAATGAAAATTCAAGAGATCTGGTGACCCACCCCTATCCAGTCTGCCTTTTTCTTCCAGAAAGTCTTAACCTCCACTTTCCTCTTTGTCATTGGATCAGATAAATGGGTTTTAAATATCATTCATTAAGGTTAAGATGGCAGTGGGAGGAATTTCATCTTTTCTACTTGGGAGTAATTCTTCAAGCTGCAGTCTTTTTATTTTCCTCCTGTTCTTCACCCTATGCCGTCCCAAAGAGTGATAGAATCAGTTCCTCCTTCCCAAGTGGGGAAGGGTTTTTATTCAAAGTTTTTATTCAGATGTTTCTTAAAGTTTTGTGTGCCTTGATTGTATTATCAATTCTCTACATTACCCTTTGGATTATCCACTCTACCAAGAGTCTCACAAAGTGTCTAGCTCCAGTTATAGCTCATTACATGCTACAGGGTATCACATTTTCCCATGTTTAGATGACTAGCATATCTTTGCAGAGTCTTTTTCAAAGTGTTAGGAATGTCTCTCTTTGGTGAGAGATATCTTACACAAGCTTTCAAAAGAACATTCAAAAATCTTTCTTGTCTCACTCACACAGGATTGTGTTCCTGGGATGCCAACTAAACACCTCAGTTCAAAGAGTTTTTCTTCCACAGCAAAAAATAGATCTTTATTTAGATTGGTGCCTAAGACTTCAGCCACTGTGAGGGAATACCTCTTGGGACTCATGTCATCTATGATTCTCATAATACCTCTGGCAAAACTCAACATGAGAAAGATACAGTAGTATCTGAAATCTCCTTGGTTTCAGCATCAACTCCCTTTATCGTTTCCAGTTCTGGGGTTTGTCAAAAATGAAATCTTTTGGTGGAGACAGCAGATATCCTTAAAACCAGATTTCCTCTTCGCACTCCCTGCTCCAGTCAATAGAACAGCCAGGTGGTGCATACAAGCAAAAGGGAACCAGGTAGTAGCCTTTTTACAGACTAGCCCTGTTAGCGTGGGATATAGCTTGACAGCACAATCTTACTCTATATGCACTCAACATTCTGTCAGCGTACAACTGTCTGGGAAACAAGCTGAGCAGGACCAGGGCAATCTGTCATGAATGGAAACTAGATGAGGATATCTTCCAGCATTTGATCCATCTGTGCAGAGTTTCTCAAATAGACCTTTTTGTCTCTTCTTTGAACAAACAGCTGGTAAGATGCTCTTCCAGGAAATTTATGGAAGAAAGCCTGGAAAACAGATGGCTTTTCTATTCTTTGGACAGAAATGTTCCTGTCTGCTTTTTCACCCATTCCACCAATATCCAGGGTACTTATGAAGATTCAAAAGGAATCCCTGAAGATCATTGCAATGATTCCCTTCTGACCTAGGCAACCATGCTTCTCCCTTCTTTTGGAAATGCCCAGGGGAATTACCACAAGCTTCCTCAGAGAATGGATCTACTCACACAAGAACAGAAGTGTTTTGATACACTCCAATATCAATCATTTTCTGTTTGCTGCTTGAATGATAGGGTCTTAATTATGTTTAGGTGCCTGTTTACTGAGGATGTGCAGCAGTCATTAATGGAGGCTAAAAAGCCTGGTACTAAAAAATCATACATTAGAAAACAGAAAAGGTTTTCTAGTTGGTGTCAACAACATAACCATAACCCAATTCAGGGCTAGATCTTCTCTGGTGTTATAATAATTGAGTGAGTTACTGTCCTGTGGCCTTTCTTATCAAGGTACCTGTATCAGTCAACTCAGCATGTCTGGTCATAGATTCTCCTCTAAGACAATCTCATCTCAAAATGTTCTTGAAAGGGAGTTTTCATTAGAGGCCTCCAAGGCCCCTTCTTGTGATCTTTATTTTGTTTTAAAGTAGCTAATGCTTACTCCATATGAACCAACTAATCTGGCTGAGTTGAGGTTCTTAACATGGAAAACAGTTTTACAGATTGCTCTGACCTTTGCAAAAAAGGGTACCTGAGTTGCAACTTTTTGTACTGAGTCAACCTTACCTCATTTTCCATAGGGCCAGGAATTCTTTGAGAACTAATCCTTTTATACCTAAAGTGGTATACAAGTTTACTTTAAGCCAAACTATACATCTCCCCATTTCATTTATTGAACCTAAAAATGAAAAGAGAAAGGATACTCCATAACTTGAATGTCCAGACAGCACAGGTGCTTTCTTGACATAACTAAATCTTTTAGATTTTCAGATCAATTGCTTATTTCTTGTGAGGATAAGAAGGGTAAAGGTGGGTCAACCCAGACTATTTCCAAATAGTTGTCTAAGGCTATTATCTTTTATTATACCATGATTTGTGACAGACGAGTACCAGTAAGAGTGAAAGGGAAGGTCTACAAGAGGGTAGTGAGACCAGCTATGTTATATGGGTTGGTGGGTTGGAGACAGTGGCATTGACAAAAAGGCAGGAATCAGAGCTTGACATGGCAGATTTGAAGATGTTAAGATTTGCACTGGGTGTGACAAGGATGGACAGGATTAGGAATAAGTATATTAGAGGGTCAGCCTAGGTTGGAAGGTTTGGAGACAAAGCCAGAGAGGCAAGATTACATTGGTTTGGACATGTGCTGAGGAGGAATGCAGAGTATATTGGGAAAAAATGCTAAGGATGAAGCTGCCATGTAACAGGCAAAGAGGAAGGCCTAAGATAAGGTTTATGGATGTGGTGAGAGAGGACATGCAGGTGGTTGGTGTGACAGGGCACGATGCAGAGGACAGGAAGAAATGGAAATGGTTGATCCGCTGTGGTGACCCCTAACGGGAGCAGCAAAAACAAGAAGAAGATACCATATCAAATCTATTCCAGGCAAGGTTAAGGCCCTCTCTACCAGGGCATTGACTTCCTCTATGGCTTTTAGGATTAGGATGGATTCTAGAAATATTCTAGAAGCTGCTACTTGGTCCTCTGTACATACTTTTACTAAGCAATTTAAGACTGATTCCTTCTATACATCCTGATCAAGCTTTGCTAGGACCATCTCCAGGGGTTCCTGGACTCTTTTCCTTTTACCACCCAAACGTGGTTAGCTATGGTAATCTAGTCATATATCTAACACTAATGCAGCAGTGATACATATGATGAATATCGTACAGTTGTGTAAGTTGAACTTACCATAAGGGTAGATGTTTGACTGATTACAGCTGCAGTAGCTGCTCCCTCCCTTAATCCCACTTGTTTTTCATTTTTTTTTTTTTTTTTTTTTTTTATGACAGGGTGTGGAAATTTATTTTTTGTTGTTCCTAGCATAGTCCTTGCAAGGTTCAGCCTCCTTCTCTCTGCTGATAACAAAGCTCTGAAGGGCTTTGCTGACAAACTTCTCTTTTAGTCAGCTCAACTCAAGCTGCCTGACTGACTGGTACATGGAAGGTGCCCTGAAGTTTGCAAAGCTGGCCAGCCATAATATCCTTGTTAGTATATAACCTATATGGCTAAGGCTACTGCAGCAATGATCATTTGGACATCTAGTGCTAGGGTAAGTTCAACTTACACAACTGAAATTTCTCTTTGGTTGTCTCAAAATACATTTTATTGGATATACTGCTAAAACATAGATACTATAGTAAATTGTTAAGTGATGTGCCAACATTTTCTGAATGTCTGCATGTCAGTGGGAGGACCTTATACAAATATCCTGCTTTAATATCACTTAACCAACAATTCCTTAGTACAAAAAATTTTCATTTATATTCCATATTCCAATTTTAGTATATGAAATTGTCTTATTATTTGTAAATATCTGACAATTTTGGTAGCCAATAATACCTCAAGAGGGGAAGAGACCTCTCCTTTTTTTAGAGGGATGAAAGCGCTTAGATGTATTAAATGCTTTTCTCTTTTTGCAGTTCTGAGTATTATTTTCTTTGTTTAAATTCTTCACTTGGAAGGTTTAAGTGGCTTTGCTATTACACACTATTAGATGCCTCCATTCTCCTAGTGGTATATTCCAGTGGGCGGCTTTGCTTCTCAAAGTTTTATTGGTTGTAGTCCTTTGTTTGTTCATTGTTTTTTGACAATTTTGGTAGACATAAATACTATCCACAAGAGAGTGGGAATTTTAATTTTACCAAATAAAAAAGATATGCACAATCTTAACTTTTCATATTTTGTACTCTGACTCTAATACTATACTTTTCTAATAAAAACAGGACATGTTACCCTGCCGTGTTTTATGGCATAGTACAAGCAACCTTTGTGTGACACCTGGGTTTTCTATTTGGAGCCTGTGTTTTGTGACAGCAATTTAATACCACAACTCTACTATACTCCAACTACTGTGCGAGTCACCTGACTGAAGAGTGCAGATCTTCTACTGTCACAAAGACTACTCAGCCAAGAAGAAAAGTTCAAGTAATCGGTGACTCCCTCATCAGGTACATTAATCCCACTATCACGAGGATAAAGACTGTGACAATTATTTACGTTTCCAGAACAAGGATTTGTGACTTCATGTTGACCCTGCATTCCATCAAATAAAGATGATTATGTCCATGACATGGTAGTGGCTCATGTAAGCTTGGCCTGAACCATTTAATCATAAAAGACATGTAGTAGAAATATAGGCACTTTATATTTATGTATTAAATGTAGGTAAGACTGGAATAAGTAGAAGCCTATCCTCAAATTGCTCCTGTATAAAAAGAAGATAACTGGGTTCAACAATTAGGAATATACAAACAATACTAGGCAATCAAACATAGACACACTTAAAAGTTCTTGCCTCCCTTTTCAAGCACATAATAGTGTTCAACTCCCAAATCAATCAGAAATATATATGATAACCCTGTTGTAAATCTGTGTCTACCCATCCAATCATCAAGGCTAGCTGAAGTACTATTTTGTTTGAGCTATACTGATATATTTTTCCATAAGTTAGGAATATACTCAGTTAGGAATCCATCCCACCAGTATGTCCATCTTATTTGTTGGAATAGAGATAGTTCCATATGTGGTCCCACTGGCTCTGTGAAAGAGTACGACATCAAATAGGATTGGTTCTTTCATTGTTCAAAAACCGAGACACAGGTTAGCTTGGAGCAGCCTGTAGGCTATGAAGTACAAGGAGAGTTGTGCTAAGCTATCAGGATAACTGAAGGCTTTCAGGAATTTAACCTGTTTGTTAAGATATCTTTTTACCCTTTCAGGTTGAGAGATATGCTTGCATTTATATCTAACAAAAGGAGCTTTGTGTATTATGATAATGGGCTTGACAAGGGAAAAGTATATTGGTAGGATGAGTTCTTTGGATCATGAAAATATTCCCTTGGAAATTAACTGGTCCAAATAGAATGATTTCCTAACTATGGTGGGAGGCTGAATGAGAGAAATTTGCCCACATAAGTGACCAAGTCTCTTCTGACAGTATCTGTCTGAAGAGGAGTGTCATTTTAACACATTATGTGGGACTAACTTTTTTGCTAAATGGAACTACACTACACTTTTTTGCATTTAGCTTGAGACCACCTTGAGTAAATCAAGGATGTTCAGATTCCAGCCCTTGCTGGAGCTATTTAGTTTCAGTGGATTAACAGATGAAAGAACCTAACTTGTAGTCAAACAAGGTCAACCACACTTCTATGATATTGGTTTTGGATGTTTTCAAAATAAATGACAAACAGCGAAAGAACTAACACCGATCCCTGTAGTATTCCACTAATTATAAAATTACATACAGAAATAGTGTCAGCAACATTCTCAGCTTGGGTTCTGTTGAGTAGACATTTGAAATCCAGTGGACACAATGGGGATTTAAATTATTAAGTTTGTCTTATTTTTCACTAATATTAGCATGTGTGGGGGTGTTAAATCCTTGAATAGGTTGAGATATGCAGCATGCTGTGAGTTATTACAAGACCACATCGTCTGTAACTTTTCAAAGTAGCTTACTAGATTCAAAAGTGATTACCTGCCCTTCATAAAACCAAAATGATTGTGGACTAAATAATTTTAGTTGCCTGTATTTGAGTTATGCTATGATACATTGCACTGCTTTGCATATAAGGCTGGTGGGCCTATAATTACCCAGGTCTGTAGAGGTACCATCTTTGTATCGCAGGGTCAAAGTGGCAAGTGGCAGTTTTTCAAAGATTAGACAAAAACCCTGTGGACAGACTGAGGTCGAGCAGTTTAACAATGACAAGAATGTAGCATGGTATGTTGTCTGATTCCATGGAACTATTAATTTTAGCCTCTGAGAAGGATTTTAAGACTTGTTAAGTAGCTAGTATCATTCTAGGGAGATCCAGTAAGTATCAACTTGGGAAGAGATGGTCAACAGCTCAACTTTCTTAAACAATGATGGCTTGCACAATTCAATCCATGGATTTCACATACTGCCCAAAGTATTTGTTGCCCTGATAGTACTTTTTTAAGCAGAGCCTACTTTGTGGGAATTCCAGTATAACAAAAAAAGCTTGCAGTAGATTCCAGGCGGATTAGTTATGATCTGTCCAGTGCCAGATGCCTTATCAACAAATTACCAGAACATGAGTCCCTTTTACAGCTTGAATGCATCAGCATCTGTGCTGTAACAGAGATGTTGTTTTAGTGTAAATACAGCACACCCTTTTTACCTGGCTGCAGAGCCTATCACACATTCACAAAACAGGAAACTGAAAGAAGCATTTGTTGCAAAGAAGCACATGTACCAGCATGCTAATGCATGCATGCATGCTAATCCTAACCCTAACCTTGCCCTGCCCTGTACTTACACTTAGCCCTACTCCTTAACTTAAAAAAGGTCCAGGACACTATTACTAATTAGACAAAATGCAGGTTAGTTTTGTGGAGAGGTTTTAGTGTAAAGATCACAGAAAGGAATGTGCTCATTTTATGATCTTTAGTAGGTTCAGTGACGTACATTTTGGATAGTTATATCAGCTGTTTTAATTTTATTTATTTTTTTTTACTTTACATTTGTTTACCAGGAAGATCCGACTGGATTCAGGTCCATTTTCAGCGGAGGCCTGGGGAGAAAAGCTCCACAAGTGTTACATTACATTAGTTAACATTTACACGATACAAAAAATATTCATACACAAAGCTCCACAGTTTAGTATTGTATTACATTACATTAGTAACATTCACAAGGTACAAGATATTCATACACAAAGTACACTATGTTAGTTGAATGCAGTTACAAACAATAGATTGAAATGAGTTACATTTGTGCATCTGGCAGAATTTGAGCAAATGGGGTACGATAGTAGAGAATACTTTACTTTCTAGCGCTGTGTCAATAAACTATTAGAGGTTGAGAACCATGGTAGTATTCATTATTTGGGAGAGTATTAATAGCAGTGAGTAGATTTGGTCTAGCCTGGGGGAAGACATGAACATAGCCAGTTTTGCATAAAGTGGGATTTTATGTTTTTTTTCTAGAGGTAAGGTGAGGATGTTGAGGTTAGGTGATCGGGTAGGAGGTTCCAGGTTTTTGCAATACAGCAGGCAAAGAGTGATTTTCCAGCTTCATTTTTGTGCTTGGTGACACTTATGTGGTTCCAGTGTGTTGATCTTAGGTTTCTGGAGGGTGCGTAGGGTTGAATTAATTGCTGCAAGGCAGGGATTTTCATAGGAAGGTAGTAGAGCTTATGGACAGTGGTAAGCTTTTTGAGTAAGAGGATTTGAGGTAACTCAAGCCAGTTGAGTTGTCTAAGGGGTTGGCAGTGAAGGGACCTATGAGTGGCTTCATTAGCAAATTTGGCAATTTTGTTGTAGCATGATTCAATTTTAGAGAGCTCTGTTTGGTGAAGGTTGGTAAAGATTGGGGAAGCATAAAGAAGTATAGATAACAGATGGGTTCTAGCTATGGTGGGTTTTATGTGTATGGTCATGTAGTTGTGGTTTCTATAAAGGTGTCTGATCTTTTTGTTGACTTTCTTGATTGCTTGAGAAATATGGATGTTGAATTTGAGTTTATTGTCAATTTCTACTCCTAGGAGCTTAGTGTGTAGTGTTGGAGTGATATCAGTATTGTCTTTGGATATTATTGCAAAATTATTGTTTATGGGGAGAGATCTACTTGGACTGAAAAGAATATGTTTAGTTTTTTTTTTGATTAAGCAGTAGTTTGATGTTGGTGAACCATTCTTCGGCTAGAGTAAAGCTGTTTTGGGTTATGATTTGAAGTTTGTCGAGGGTGTAGGCTGCACGTATTATAGTGGTATCATCTGTGTATTGGACTATTGAGGCAGAGGGTAGCGATGATGCTATGTCATTAGTAAATAATGAGAACAGCAGTGGGCCGAGAATGGACCCTTGTGGGACACCAGTGGTTTCTGGAAGTAGGAGTGACAGGTGGTTTTCCCAAAGAACAGCTTGTTGTCAGTTAGATAAGTAGCTACCGAACCAGGATAAGGTGGAAAAATTTATGTTAAAAGTGGCCAGTTTTTCTAGGTGTAAACTATGGTTCACCATATCAAAGGCTTTGGATAAGTCTAAGAATATGGAGGATATGAACAGGCTGTTGTTTCTGTGGATATTAACAGAGTTTGAAAAGGATAGTAATGCTGTGGTAGTACTGTGAGAATGTCTGAATCCATGCTGGGATGGGGATAATACGTTGCTGTGAAGGAGGAAATTTATTAGTTGTGAGTGGACTACCTTCTCTAAAATATTTGATAGGGGTGATAGTATTGCAATGTGGCAGTAGTGTGTAAGTTCAAGGGAGTGTCCCCCTTTGTGTAATGGTATTATGTGAGATATTTTCCATGATTTGGGTACTTTGCATTCAGTTATAGATCTGTTAATGAGGATGGACACAGGATAGGCTATGGCCTCTGTGGTAATCTGTAGGAATTCTGCTGGTAGTTTGTCTGCTGCTGGGGTTGTTGATTTCAGTTTTTGAGGAGTCTGGTGATAGTTGTAGTACTGATTGGTTCTAGGAAGAAACTAGGTTATTGCCTTCTGTATTGGAAAGGGTGGGGGCTGTTGATATTGGGTGGGTGCTAGTCATTTGGGTATTGGATAGGGCTTGGATAGTTTCAGTAAAGTATTTGTTAAAGTGGGTGGGGATGTTGTGTAGACTGTTTGGTAGTAGTGGGGAAGGAGTGGAAGGTTTTCCTGGGTGTAACAGGTTATTGATTGAGGTCCAAAATTTTTGTGGGTTGCTGGAGTGTTTTTCCTGTAAAGTTTTATAGTAACTAGTTTTGTCAATTTTTATGTGTTTTTTGGCTTGATTGCGTAGTTCATGGTACTTTAGTTTTAGGGTAGGGGTTTTGTATTTATGGAATTGCAACCAGGCTTTGACTCTTTCTTTCATTAAGGGCCTGGTGTTTTTTGATAGCCATGGTGCGTGGTTGGTTTTAATTCTGGTGGTTCTGGGTGGCTCATGGGAGTTCAGGATGTTTAGGAAGGTGGAGTTGAAGTATTCTACAGCTTCATCTAGTGCTAGGTATTTTAGTGGAGACCATATATAGGATTTGAGTGAATTTATTAGGTCTTGAGCTCTGAAGTATTTTTTTGTTTCATATGACCCTGACAATGGGTTGTTTAGTTAGATGGGGTCGATTCCTAATTAGGTATGTTGCTTGATGATCACAAAGGTTGTCAGGGAGACAACTTGAGAGATGGGCTAGAGTGGGGTCAGATACTAGTATCCAATCCAAGATTTAAGTTTGTTTTAGTGATATTTTGATCTTCCACACTATTACCATAGATATGTAAATATATATATATATATATATATATATATATATATATATATATATATATATATATATATATATATATATATGGGTCTACTTCAGTAGACTGAAATCCCACTTACCCAACTTTCAAAAGACCGAGATGAAAAACCTGAAATTGAAGAAGACCGACTGCTCAGAACACTGACAGATTACTATGGGTAAGTAACCACTTGGCCAGTATGTTGACCTTTGCCCCTTACTTCTGTGGTAGTGGGATCTCATAGTTGGCATATTTAGTTAGGGGGGTGTGGGGGCACAGCCCCCCACATGAGTGGGTTTTCTTAGCTTTGGTTTTAGAGTGTTTGCAGGGCTGGGTGAGTATTGATTGCATTCCATATTATAATACTAATCCTATGTCTGTTACCCTTATAATCATTGCATTGACTGTCCACAACTTTTACATCATTAACCAACTGCCACCAGACGTGGACAAGTAATGTCTTTTCAGCTGACCTTGCATCTAGGATTTGTGTCGCATGGAGGCAAAGGACAATGACCTCATTCTCAGCATCTGAGAATGCAGGTTTGCATGGGATTAATGTCATGTTTGCTGAGTTAGATACCATATCCCTGTAATGAAATAAAAGAGAAATATATCTGACACAACACACAACACTGGAGCAGCTGGGGAGTTGAAAGCTGATCTAATACAAGGCAAAAAAAAGATCATTATATAGGCATCATCATTTAAACTTTTTAATAATGTACATTTGCATATGAAGAGCTAAGCAAATCCTTTGCAACCCCCACCCCCAAGGGCAAGAACACAAATACAGAATGGAAACAAATGATGTCAAATATATAGAACAACATTAGCAATGAACAGTTTGGCAATATAACTTTAGCCTATATAAGCTTCTCAAGTTGAACATATGCAAACATCCTTACAAAAACTTGATAGAAACCCATAAAATAGAAGTAATGGAGCACTGCATAGCAGCTGTTACATGTTCATTACAGACACATCTTTGCAAAGTGTATGCAGGACTCATTTTGCTTATTAAAAGTAAAATAAATCTGTAAGCAGTAGATGTATAGAAAATAACATACCTGGACAGATTGTGAGAAAGTTTTCCAAAAAATTAACATAAATGGAATAGTTCTAACCATCAGACACAGTAGCTTTAGTTGGCAGTACTTGGGAATTGAAGCAGTCTTCCCTGGCATGATGGAAGTTCCATAGCCCCGGGTAATGATTATATCATATAAATTAACCCCTCTGGACATGTTGATTGTGTAAATCAGGTGTCAGTTCATAATCATTCATGAATCACTGAATCTTCTGGAAGTGCTGGGAAGGTATATGCAGTGTTAGGACCAACATGATACAGTGCACATGCCTGAGAAGTACAAGAATGAATATTCAGAACTTTGGCTATGTAATGCCTTCCAAATGAGGCTTAGGAGTAGTTGTGTACATTGTATTACTTATCACTCCTGTTGATGGAAAGTACTCTTACAGAGGGTGTGTCAGATAGCTTAGGCTTGTTGACAAGGTTTTATGTACATTTACTGACTTAGGAGATTACCCTTGTACACTCCACAGTAAAATATTGTAAGAAGATCATGTCCCTGTAAAGACAAAGTGACTGTAAGTCATAACAAACGTATACAACTTAGAGAAACATAAGAAAAAGTCAAACTCATTGCAAAATGTAATGCAATTATATTGCAAAGGAATTACAATGGAGAAACACACACACGTGCACACACACACACACACACACACACACACACACACACACACACACACACACACACACACACACACACACACACACAAGAAATGGCAAAATCCTGTGCTGTAGACATTTGTTTGTACTTCCATATGCTTCACTATCATAACATCTGCAAGGATCACACTCAGCAAAACTTCCTTAGTGAAAGGGCAAATGACAAGTGAGTGATAGCATGGGTATATTGTTCTCTACACGTAAAATATCAGAATTACAAAGCTTAAAACATATACTCCACTTTCTATATATAATTTGTCGATGAAGAGACAAAAACTGTTAAACATCAATGCTTCAGGGTAATGTGATGGTATCAGGGTTCTAAATTAGAGACATAGACACCTCTGTAAATACAGGGTTTACAGTGACAACCTTTTAAATATATAAAGCCACCACATTTATAAATAATTACACTGATTTAGGATTATTTCTTTTTTTCAGCATCTTCTTTTGCCTGGTGCTTGACATTGCATGCTAGTGACTGTCAGTGATGACTATCACTGTATGACAATCCACTTCCCAAGGCAAAAGCTCAAAAAATGCACTGTGCATGCACAGATATTTAGCTGTCAGTAATGTAAATGAGACTTGCATTAGTGTACTTTACTCAGTAGTCTGGGAAGTACTGAATGTAGAAAATATACCTCTTGTACAACTTTCTCAGTGGCTTAATTTATTAACATAGTAAGTTCTAAAGAACAGCACAAGTACTTTAGGGTTTGAATCTGCACTGGGAGCATTTTGATGTTAGGGTTTGTGATGATATGGGCAAGTGCCAGCATAGCCAGTTGGAGTTTTGTAAAGAATGATATGACTTGGGAATATCAAACTGATTTATACAAGCTGCTTATCTTACAAATGTATTAGAACTAGATTTCATTTGTATATCAAACTGATTTCTACAGATGCTTATGCTGAAAATGTATTTGTGAGGTTTGCTAGTGTTAAAAATGTATCAACAGTGCACCATACTGGAATAAAATAAATGTACATGTATTATTGTAACTGAATTAAATTATATGTTTTAATAGAGGACACTGGGAGAACAAAGGTTAACTTTAAGAAAAATTAGGCAAATGTAAATGAGCTGTTAAACCATTAAAAATCTACCCCACAGTGCTGAATGGAACTGGAGATGCTGGGTCTGGGAAAAAGCCTTTGTTCATTAGCTCAGTGGAAAGATGTGAGGTCCCTGGCACTGCCATTTGGGCATCTATTGTGGCCATCTGTACTAAATTCCTGTCTCAGCTTCAAAGGGGAATACTGTGAGAACCTAGAGTCAGGTGAACAGATGAGGTCATTCTGCTGACCCTCTTGGAAATTATATTTTAGAGAAATCTCAGAGCATTGAGTATTCTGTTTGGGAAGCCTGACTAGAAAGACCCTCACCCACAGAATCTTGCCTTGCAGTAATAAGTAACTTAACTAGGGAACAGCAATCCTTTAGATCAGTCAGGAATATAAAAAACCTTAGTTTAGAGATTGTTTTTCTTTATTTGTATGAGTCTGTCCATCAATGTTGTTTTCAATATTTTCTGTGATTTGAATTCTGTGGTTTACTGTAAATATATAGTCGGTATTTTCATGCTCTTTTATTATTTATTATCAAATATAGTTAAACTTTTATTGTGGCTGGGCAATGTAAAAAAAGTATTTAACCTTTGAGAGTGCTTATATTTATTTGGCAACACTGTGTGGGCCACTCCAGAAGGCCTAGCCATTTTGGTGAACCACTACCATTTGCATTAGTATTAATATTACACAGTGGAATTGGACACCCTTTGTTAAGGGCCTTACAGTAGCTGATTGTGGAGTGTTTGACTACCTTATAGTCTGAGCAGAAGGTGGTATAGCTAGCAAATCTGTGCCTGCCCTTCTTAGGCTTGTGTGTGTGTGTATGTGTGTATATGTGTGTGTGTGTGTGTGTGTGTGTGTGTGTGTGTGTGTGTGTGTGTGTGTGTGTGTGTGTGTGTGTGTGTGTGTGTGTGTGTGTTTCTGTGTGGCATTGGGGCAGGGACACGAAGCAGTGGGTTTATAGAGAAGGTGCTGAAGGACTTGGTTTCAACACTCGGCTAATGACCTACCCCTACAACTCTATCAGTGGGGGGGTCTTATTAGGGACCTGCATGGAGACAGATATAGAGACATCCAGACCCCGGGCTGAGTGCATTCCCTGTGCTCTTAAGGGAAATTGTACTTGATTCAAAGATGTCTGCATCTTGAAATAGAGTGCATTCATTTGTATTCCAAGTGCACTTCCCTCTCTAGTGTCAGTGGTGAGAATTCAGGCTCCTTGATTACTGGCCCAGCATAGGGATGACACATATTGGTGGCCATCGCATATTGGTAGCAGTAGTGCACATCACATATTGATTGGCAGTGGTAGGACCATCATATGCTCACACATTGGTGAGCCATGGTGTGGGTTTAAACTCCTGTAGCCTGTAAGCAGTAGTTACTAAATAAGGTGCTTTTACTCTCAAGAAGCCACATGGTAGACATTCAGACTTTCACATCACAATAGTTTTATTTATTTACTTAGTTAGTCAGGGAGAGCAGGCAAGGATGTCAGCAGAGGATTATGGCAAGCTGACAAGGAACCAGTTGGCTGAGATGTGCCAAGCCAAAGGAGTGGTGCATGCCAACCTGACTAAAGGGGGAATGATTTCAGCCTTAATCACAGCTACAGCACAGACCAGCAACCAGAACGATAACCAGTATGTTGATGGGGACTTGCAGCTCTCAGAAATAGAACAGTTCAACTTTTCCTCAGAGGACATACAAAATCCATCTGGAGACTTGAACTGAAGTCCAGACGTTTGGAATTGGAATCATCAAAGAGACTGTGCTGTTTAGAGGTTGAAGTAGAATCAGCAGAGAGAGACTGCGGCATTTCAAAGCTGAAGAAAATGGGATGGCAGAGGCAACATGAAAAGGAAATGCTGACTCTTCACCAGGGTGATGGAGGTAATAGGAAAGGGAGTAACCACAGCCCAGAAGCAATAAAGGTCAGTACCCTTCTTCCTCAGTACCAAGAAGGTGATACTTTTCATAGTTTTATTCATATATTTGAAAGAATATGCAAATGGTATAATGTTTACCAAGGGCTCTGGGTACAGTTCCTCACCCCTTTACTCAATGGTAAAGCCATAACTGTTGTTTCTAAATTGTCTGATACTGATTGTTTAGATTATGATCAAGTTAAGCCCGGTGTTTTAAGATAACACCTGAAGCTTACAGAAAAAAAAAGTTTTGTGAGAATAGACACAAGGCAGATGAAAGTGTATGTGATTGTATTGCTGAACTAAGCACTTATTTTCATAGGTGGATGAGTGGGTGTCAGGTTACCACTTTTCAAGTGCTGGCAGTCCTTTTGGTGGGGGAACAAGCCCTTAGTACTTTGACTTAGAACATGAGAATTTGGTTGGCAGACAGGGAATGTAACTCTGCAGATGAGTTTGTGAAAAAAGGAGATATGTACCTAGCAAGCAGGGCATCACTGCTCAGGAAAGGGATACACAGTGCTGTACATGAATATAAGGGAGCCAATAGTATGCAGCCTAAACCACCCCAAGAGAGTCTTCCAGTAACAAGGGAAACTGATAGTTCAGGTACACGGCCAGGATCAAGGGTTAAATGTTATAAATGTAACCAGTGGGTCATGTAGCATCTAGATATCCATGGAGGCAAGGTGAGGAACAAAAGGTGAGGGGAGCCAGCAAGTGGAAATAACAGAATGCCAGTGGTAAGTTGTCTGGAGACAACAGGGTTACCAAACTATCAGCAGAGTTTATATTTGATCTTGGTGGATGGAAAATAGGTCACTGCCAAGAGAGACACAGCCTCTGATATAACCATTGTGAAGCCTGCAGCGGTTAAAAAGGATCAGTATTTGCTTGGGTAGTCCACTACAGTCAGGGCTTTAGGAGGGATCCCATTCCAAATGCCTCTGGCCAGGGTTCACCTTGAGTGGGAGGATGGAAAATGAAGCAAGCAAGTAGATGTCTTTATAGGGAATGATTATGATAATGTGCTACATTGTGTGCATGCAGTGAAACACAGTCAGACTTGGAAACAGGCATGTGGGACTGGTAGCTTGTAGGAGAGGCAGACATATGGCACACCTGAAGCCAGGACTGGTGATGTGGCTACTTCAGGGAGGGAGCTCACCTATAGCAGTGAGATTGAAGGGGAGCCACAGCTATTGGCAGGTACTGATGTCCCCTTGGACAAAGTGACTGCAAGTGTAGAGGTGAGTAGTAGTACCCAGAGTGACAGTGAGGGACTACTTTCAGAAGAGACCAGACTTCCTGTGGAAGGGGAGTTGGGAAAATTTGCAAACAGAGACTTGAGACAGGCTCTGCCGTCAGACCCTACATTACAAGGTTTCAATGTGGTAGCTAGGATGGTACCTGATTCTCAAGGAAAAGGGGATTCTGTATACTGGAAGAAAGCGTTACTGTGTAGAGAGAGTGGACCCTGAGGGAGTGCTAGATGGTGAGGTAATGCATCAGTGTGCCCAGAACCTATTGTCTGGCACTTCTAGCCATAGCCCATGACATTCCTTTTGCAGGTCATATGGGCATAAAGCATGCCAGGAGATGTATTAGGCAGAACATTTATTTCCCTGAAATTGCCAGGGATGTAACAAGGTACTGCAGGACCTGCAAGCAGTGCCAAAAAGTAGGCAAGGCAGGATACAAGGTCAAAACTCCTTTGATGCCTTTGCGTGTGATTGAGGAGCCATTTCAGAGGATAGCTATGGATATTGTGGGGCTTCTGAGTACCCCAAGTTCCACAGGGACAAAATATATCCTAGTGGTAGTAGATTGTGCTACTAGATACCCTGATGCAGTGGCTCTATCCTTCATCGAGGCAGAGATGGTGGCAAATGATTTGCTAGAGATTTTCAGCAAGGTAGGTTTCCCAAGAAAAATACTGACTGATAGGTGCTAATTTCATGTCAAGCCTCCTTGTTTGTCTATAGGAGTGCTGTGGGATGAAGTACCTAAAGACCCCCCCCCCATGACTAATGGTCTTATGGAGAGGTTAAACTATACACTAAAGACCATGCTGCAGGCATTTTCAAAACAGTTTGAGAGAGAGTGGGACAAATATTTGCCCGATTGTTATTTACATGCAGGGAGGTGCTTCAAGAATCCACAGGTTTTTCACCCTTTCATTTGCTGTATGGGCAAAAGGTGAGGGGGCCTCTAGATTTGATTTGTGATGAGTGGGAGGGTGACTGTGAATCCCCCATGGAGTCTGTTGTGGTGGATATACTTCATAACATTGAAATTTCATAATGCTGAATTTTATAACATTGAGACCAAAACATCTAAATCCCAAAACACTGAAAACTCAGAACATTGAAACTGTGCTTCATAACATTGAAAACTATAATGCATATGTAAATAACATCCTTTCCACCTATAAGAACACCTAACTAACAAACACACTTTCCACTAAGTTTCTGCAGGGGGCAAGCCCCCCTGCACCCCCCCCCCGTATATTAAATATACCAACTCCAAGATCACAGTAAAGTGGAAAAGCTAAGTTTCTAACCTCACTGTATCACAATCACCATACACTGAGGTTAGGAAATTAACTTTTTTTCATTGTAGTGCGATCTTGGAGTTAGTATATTTAATTTATGGGGGGGGGGCATAACCCCCCCACACATGGGGAGTGCAGGGGGGGCTTGCCCCCCTGCAGTAACATAGTAGAAAGTGTGTTTTTTAGTTAGGTGGTGTTGCAGGTGAAGGGGATCTTACTTACTTGTGCAATGTAGTTTTCAATGTTATGAAGTGCACTTTCAATGTTCTGAGTTTTCAATATTTTGGGTTTTCTGTGTTTTGAATTTTTGATGTTATGCTCTCAATGTTATGAAATTCAGTGTAATGAAATTTCAATGTTATGAAGCAGACCCGCTGTGGCATATGTCCTAAACCTCAGGACAAGGCTTAGGAACCTCATGGGCTCGGCCCAGGAGAACCTGGCAAGAGCCCAACAACAGAAAAAATCTGGTATGACAGGAATTCTTGAGCCAGATAGTATGCTGTAGGGCAGCAGGTAATGGTTCTCATTCCAGTCAGATACAAAAAACTGCAGGAAGTTTGGGAGGGACCCTTCAAGGCGGTAAGTAAGGTCATTGATGTTAACCACAAGGTAGAACTGCTAGGCAGGAGGCAGGTGCACAAATTGTACCATGTTCACATGATGAAGCCTTGCCATGATAGGGAGACCCTTGTGCTGAGTATTGACAGTGGATGGCAGGAGGAGTCTGTGGGGGATTTGGTGAGTGATTGGCTCAGTGATGCTCGGACTGACACCTCAATGGCAGGGATAGCAATGTCCCAGCAGCTATCCCTACTCCCTGCTACTTTGGGGCAGGGAGAAGAAGCACAGGGTTTACAGAGAGGGTGCTGGAGGACTTGGCTTGGACACTCAGCTGAGGACCTAATCCCACATCTGTACCAATGGGGAGTTTTATTGGCCTGGAGGGAGACAGATATAGAGACATCCAGACCCTAGGCTGAATGTGTTCCCTGCGTGGTCTTAAGGGAAATTGTACTTGCTGCAGAGAGGTCTGCATCTGGAAATACTGAATGCATCCATTTGTATTCCAATTGCATGTTCCTTACCAGTGTCAGTGATGAGGATTAAGGCACCTTGATTACTGAGGACATCATGAGGACAACACATATTGGTGGCCATCACATATTGGTAGCAGTGGTGGGCATCACAAGGTTTACAATAAATCTTTGTTTTCTATAACTGAACTTGAACTACAATTACAGTATAAAATGTCACTACTACAATACAGGTGTGTGTAATGGGTGATGAAAAATATAACTGTGATCTGTGTCACCTGCAGTACTCATGATTATAGTAAAAACACACTTGTATGTCCACGATGCACGAAACAGTAATTCTGCAAAAGGATGAGGCAATACAATTAGCAAAATAATGAGTTGGGAAACATGGGTATTCCAGCAATACAGTTTTAAAAAATATGTCTGAGCATGTTTTCTGGAAAATAATACTTGTTATTGCCCCAAGTGTGCATTGTACTGATATATGCTGTGTAGAACCCCACCTCCTGTAATCACTGTATGGCCCCTTCCTCAAAGTCTTATAGAAATGAATGCACCCTGATGCCAATGAACAACACAAGTCTTCATGTGGCAAACAGTGTAAAACATGACAATGTTTCATAGTAATGCAGATGGTGGAGAACTCAAACCTAGATATTCTGATATCCCTGTGAAATCAGGGATTCTTACTGTACACATTATTACTTTTACAAGGCCGCAAAGTTGATAAATCATCACACTGATTTACTATTGTTTTTTGCGGAGAGTGCTTTATCATTTGCATTACATTTGACATTTTACATCAAGGCCCATCAGTAATGGTCATCTCTAAATTGCAGTTCAGTTGTCAAGGCAAAAACTCAGAAATTTATTTTGCATATGCAAAGACTTAGCTGTCAGTAGTGCAAATGCAAATGTTGGGGGTGTGCTCTGGTCAACACTCTGGATAGTACTGACTGCAGAAAGTACCACTCTCACATAGCTTTCTAAACGGTTCAACATATAAATGCCATAAGTTCTAAGGAATTACTTAAGAAGTGCAGGGTTTGAATCCACATTAATTATTGTTTTAATTTAAAGGTGAGAATATCAATTTTGTCATTTCTTTTTCTCTGTACCTGAACCTGAAGTACACATGTAAGTTAAAAGATTAATGTTTTCAACATGTGTGTGTCTAACCGATGGTAAACAAGTTAACTTGGAACTGTGTCAAGTGCATCTCTCATAGCACTGGCAATAGAAAGTTTAAACACACTTGCATGTGCATGATGTCGCAAATAGCTCTTGTTAAAAACTATGAGGCATTACAATTAGCAAAACTAGGGGACAGGGAAATCTGAATAGTTCAACATCACAGGTTTCAACATATGTCTGAACAAGGCTTCAGTGGAATAAGATTTGCCTTTATCCCAAGTGTGTATTGTACTGATGTATGCTATGTAGAACATGCCCTGTAAAATATTTATGGCCCCATCCTCAATATGTGTTATAACATTAATGCATCATGTGTTTAATGAATACAAGTTATCATACAAAATCAGGATTTTAAAAATTGTAATATTTTATTTGCAAAACACTTGACATAGAGCACTGTCAGCATGCAGGAATGACTTTTGAGAAATGCCACCTGGCATCTTATGGCAAAAACTCAAAAACAATTTACACATGCACTAAGACTTTGCCATCAACCATGCAAATACCCTTGGCCTCAGCACATAGGTTCATAGGTGTGTCCAAGACTAGCAACTGTTGGGCCTTTTTAAGCCTAGACATGGATACCACATTTCCCACAAGTTCTGGAGTGCTTGATAAGTGTAAGCAGGAGCTTGGGAAATGAAACATTTACAAGCAGAGTCTAGGAGATGAACCATTTGCCATCTGCCTGTGACCATTAGAGACATGGGTGCCAAACCAGGGATGAATTTTCTTTTCCCCATCCAATTGTCCAAGTTACACTTGAATTGGGTAAGGAAGGGGCTCTGCCTCACATGGCTGGGGTACCTAGTCCAGAGAAGAGGGTAGTCTCTGAGATACATGCCTGTCTCTCCAGCAAATCCCATTTATATCACTGGCATTGTTTAAGTGCTTAGAATGGGTAATTTTGGTGCTGCTTGTTTTGTGGAAATGCAGGAATTCCATCAGGGTGGGGCTTGAAAATGCCTTGTATACCAGGCATAGATCTCCCCTCAGCAGCCTGTAGGAGACAGAATACAGGGATGAGGCTTTGAGTCAGTCTGCATAGGACATGTTACTTACACACTGTATTCTTTTAGTGACAAACATCTGTGGACATTCCAGTTGTTGGATATGCATGGTTAGTTACATACCAAAGTGGTCAGTGTATTCAATGATAAGTCTGATGAATATTGAATACAGTGGAACAGTTACCTCCTTGAACATAGATGCCATAACTTTGTTTATAAGTTGCGCAACACAGAATGATATCTTCACTACTGTGCCATGTGATTGTCAAAGGCTAGGTTACTTCTTATGTGTATTCCCAAGTTCCTGATTACTGAACCAACTCTTAGGCTCGAGCGTGGTATTGGGTTAAATGCTATGACCAGGTCAAGATAGGCAGTGTGAACCATTTTGCCTTCATCCATTGCTTTGTTGACCTTCTCAAGGAAGTCCACCTGGATGAGTAGGCATGACCTGCCGTTTACAAAACCAAATTGGATGTGGTCCAATGTTTGGAGGATGTTCTTCGTGTTTCACTGTTGCAGTCATTACATTTGGGTTATCTACTTGCAGTAGCCCTCAGTCAGCCTGATTAACAATGTCTTGGGTCCTGTGTCAGTTTCTGTCCCTTCTTCCATGACATCAGGTCGTCAGGGGTATAAAACATGCAACCAACACCATTACATCAGTCTTTCCTGCCGTGCGGTGCCCGAAGCAGAAGCAGTTCGCAAGTGCCGGTCAGCCGACTCCAGAAAGTTTCGTTTTCAAGTTTCAGAACCGAAGTCTTCAACTAAAGCTAAGTACCCCATTGGGGAATCTTTTTCTTGCTCCTTACCGATGTCAGTAAAGGTTAATAATTGCATTACTTGTGGAAAGCAAATACCTCATAAAGGTTTTCATTCGTACTGTATTCCTTGCCTAGGCCTTGACCACAACATTCCTTGCTGTCCCTTTTGTGCTTTATTTAATCAGTGCACTATCTTTCGTCAGTATATTTTTGCCTCTAAATATTTTAGTTCTCGGTTTATTCAGAAATGTCGTCGGTTAGCCATCCGACTACCGGGATTTCAAAAAAATGCAAAGATAAAGACAGAGACAGGCTGCCAATCTCCAAAACTGACGACAATGTTTCTCCTAAGCCAGTTGCCAGTTCGCCGGTACTTAGTGAGGCTCTTTCACAGCCCCTGATACCCGCTACTTCTGATTTGCAGGCCTCTACTGAGAGCCATTCGGAGTCCGGTATGCCGCGAGATGCTTCAACTATGGAACCCGCGGATGTCTCTACCTTGGATGGGTCTGGAGCCGCTGTGCAGGCACAGGCTTCTGAGGGTGTATTCAGGACTACAGTCTTGCATATTTAGCCGATGCCTCCTTCTTCATTTAGGCCTAAATCTCAAAATATGCCTAAAAAAACTATGCTTAGGCTGCATGCTAAGGCCTATATGCCTAAAAAACAAATGATAAGAATGGCTGAAGATCTTTTAACTCTAATCAGGGGAAGCCAACCGCCCCCTTCTAAGAGACCTAGGACTGAAGTTGTTTATGAATCTTCTGACCAGGATTCTGATTTTTCTGATTCTTCTGATGATCTGGATTTGCCCTTATCTACTTATGAGGATTATGATGCAGAGGACTCTATTCCCTTTGCTTCTCCTCCAGAGGATTCTTCTTTTGGTGAAACCTTACATACTCTAAGGGAGCATTTTCAATGGGAAAGCCAGGATTTTTCTGATCCAAAAAAGAAGCTTAGGGATTTCTTACTCCTGCCTCAGCATAGGCCTTTAGCTATTCCTCCTGTACTAGACATTGTTGATGATGCTTTTTCAGAATCTAGTTTGGCCCCTGATTCTTTGCCTCCTGCTCCCAGAAAACCTCCTGATTCACACAAGTTCCTTTTTAAAAATCTTCTTGTGTATCCAGAGACTTTTTCACAGGGACTCTAGGGCATTAAGGCTTCTACTGCTAAAAATCCTACCCCTTCTGATAGAGACTCCAGGGTGCTGGATAGATGGGGTAAGAAGGTTTACACTTTGCAACCTTGGCCATTAGGGCTTTAAACGGCCAGTTTCATATGTTGAAGTATCAGCAACATGTTATTGGATTGCTTAAACAGAAAATGATGTTGATTCCTGACTGTGTGGAAAATAAAGAATTACAGGATTTAATGGATTCTGCTGAACAGGTTGGAAAACATACTTTGCAATGTGAATTTAATTCTTTAGAGGCTTCTTGCAGAGCTGCTGCTACTAGGTCTGTGCTCAGAAGGCATGCTTGGCTTAAGGAGCAATCTTTGCCTGATCGTGTTAAAGCTAAATTGTTGGATGCAGCCTTAAATCAGGACCGCCTGTTTGGTAACAAGGCTGAAGAAGTTCTTAAAAAGATGGAAGATAAAGCTAAATCTATGCAAACTGTTAAAGATTTCTTACAAGTTCAGCCTCCTAGATTTAGTAGGCACTGGCCCTCTAAGAATTGGTCCTTTCCAGCACCTTCCAGGTATTCTCAAGCCAAACCCAGACACAGCAGAAACCCCAAGTTTCAGTCCCAGGGGACACACAAGACTAAGCAGTGGGGGATTTTTGCACCTAAATCATGGAGTAGTAAGACTCCTCCTATGGAAAACCATCTCAATGACTTGCTTTTTAAGCTTCCAAGTACTTCCCAACTGAATGCTCCTTTAGGTGGAAAGATTGGTCTGCAAGCCAAAAACTGGGAAATCATTACCCAGGACAAATGGGTTTTAAATATAGTGTCCCAAGGATAGAGATTTCACTTCCACACCTTACCAACACCAAGCGGGTGGCCAGATCTACCCCCAAATCAGTGGGCAGAGGTTCAAAATCAAGTATTGTCTCTCTTAAGCATGGGAGCTATTCAGTTGGTACCAGAAGAAGAAAAGGGACAAGGTTTCTATTCAAGACTTTTTCTGGTACCCAGAAAAGGCAATACATGGTGTCCTATCCTGGACCTTTCTACTCTAAATACCTTTCTGGTGATTCCAAAATTCAAGATGCTGACTCTTCACCAGCTGCTTCCTATGCTAGGCAAAGATGCATGGTTGGCAACACTAGACTTAAAAGAAGCATACCTGCACAGCCCTATCAGGGAGTCTTGCAGAAGATACCTAAGCTTCAAAGCAGGCTACATGCACTATCAGTTCTCTGCACTGTCCTTTGGCTTATCTGCTGTGCCCAGGGTATTCACAAAGTGCCTAGCTCCAGTCGCTGCTTTCTGCAGGAAAATAAATATTCAAATATATTCATACCTGGACAATTGTCTAAATCAGGCAGAAAGCCAGGACATACTTTTGAATCCTCTGGCCTTTGTTCAAAGGGTACTGACTTGTCTGGGGTACACCATAAATGAAAAGAAATCACACCTGATACCCTGTCAACAAATTATATTCCTGGGAACAAACTTGAATACAACTTCTCAGATGGCTTTCCTCACCAGAAAAACAAACTCATTTGACAACCTACTTCAAACAAGTGGCCCCAAAAACCCAGTTATCTGCAAGGCAAATACTGCAAGCCTTGGGGTTCATGGCCTCCTGCATTCTTCTAATTCTATATGCAAGGCTGCATATGAGGAAACTGCAATGGTATCTCAAAAGCCTATGGTATCAACATTCACAGGATCTAGAAGTTATGATTCCTATCATACCTTGTCTATGCCTAGAGTTCCTTTGGTGGGCAGAGGCCTGCCACCAAAAAAAGGGACTACCATTCACACTACCCCCTGCTGTCCAAACCTTAACAACAGATGCATCAGACTATGCATGGGGTGCTCACCTGGCAGGGAAGTGCATTCAGGGAAAATGGAACCCAAGTCAAATGTACCTACACATAAATCAAAAGGAAATGTTAGCTGTACAGAATGCTCTGACAGCCTTCAAAGACCACATTCTTCCAGGACAACTAATAGTAAAGACGGACAACACCACAGATATGTGGTACATAAACAAGCAGGGATGTACACACTCTTACCTCCTCTGCAGACTAGCCATGGCATTGTGGAACACAGCCATAACCAAATAAATCTATAAGCTCAATTCCTGCCAGGAAAACTAAATACACTGGCAGATGGACTAAGCAGAAACCTCAATGACCCACACAAGTGGAAACTGGAACCTAGAATTTTCAACATGTTGACAAGCAAATGGGGGAGCCCTGTTTGCCTCCCCACAGAACCATCAATTGGACAAATTTTGCACAAGGATTCCCCACAAACTAGCTTGGAAAGTGGATGCTCTGTCCTTCAGCTGGAAAAACCTATCAGTTTATGCCTTTCCTCCTCTGCCTCTGCTCTCCAAAGTACTACTAAAGATCAAACAGGACAAGCCAAGGATGATTTTATTTGCACCAGACTGGCCACGCCAACACTGGTACCCCCTCCTGCGCAGTTTGTCATGCTTGGCCCCATGGTACCTGCCTCAGACTCCTTCGCTGTTGTCTCAGCAGGAGGAGAACCTGATTCTGCACCCTTAGCTGCAAACCCTGAATCTAGCAGCCTGGCTAATTACCTAATCTCTCCTTTACCACCTCTCAGTAAATCAGTGATGGATATCATTTTAGAGGCTAGGAGGCCTAGTACTAGAAAATCTTATGCTGCAAAATGGAAAAGATTTTTTACCTAGAGCCAGTCTCAAGGGTTGAGCGCAGCAATGCCCAATTAGATTCTGCAATATTTGACTGAGATGCTTCATAAGGGCTAGTCCTTTTCCTCCACCAAAATTCATGCCTCAGCCATTCCAGCTCATTATAGCACAGAGCCTCCCCTCTTCTCTCACCTACACCTCAGCAGTTCCTCAGAAGGGCCAAAAATTTAAGGACACCGATGAGAGCTACAACTCCAGCCTGGGACCTTAACTTTGTCTTGGAGAAACTCACTCTTCCTCCTTTCGAGCCAGCTGTTACTGCAGATTTAAAAATTCCTTTCCTGGAAAACAGTTTTCCTTTTAGCAATCACTTCTGCAAGAAGGGTGTCTGAGTTACAGGCCCTTATGGCAGTGGAGCCTTTCATCATCTTTCATGCGGACAGGGTGTCCCTCAGAACCAATCCCTCCTTCATGCCCAAGGTAGTATCCAGTGTGGCTCTTAATCAGTCCATTCATTTGTCTACCTTCTTTCCTAACTCACAGAACAAAGGGGAATTGATACTGCACTCCATAGATGTGCACAGACAACTTAGATTCTACTTGGACAGGACTAAACCTCAAAGGAAATCGGAACACCTGCTGGTGGCATTTGCTGCAGGGACAGATAGGAAAGCTATTTCAAAGCAAACCATTTCAAAATGGATAGGCCACTGCATTTATTTCTGTTATAAGCACCATGGAAAACCTATCCCACAAGGCATCAGACCCCATTCAACCAGGGCTGCATCTACCTCTACAGCCTTTCTCAGGGGCGTCCCTACAAGGGACACCCTAGAAGCTGCTACCTGGAGTTCTGTACATACTTTCACCAAGCATTATCATTTGCCAATTTTCTCTAAATCCAGAGCTGGTTTTGCCACTCCAGTCTTGCAGGGCCTTATAGCTGGTCCTAATTCTATTTAAAATCCTCCTCCCAACCTTAACTTTGAGAATCTACCCAAATGTAATGGTTGCAACAGTGAAACATGAAGAACATAGTACAGTTGTGTACACTTACCATAAATGTAGATGTTCGAGTGTATTCACTGTTGCACTCCTGGTTACCCTCCCTCCAGCCCCCTTTCTTCTTTTGGCTATACTTCTACTCTCACTTACTATGCTCAAAAAGCGTTTTGGTGTATTTGCTTTTTTTTGGAGGTATATTCTTGTATTATAGATTTAATTGCTTCCCATTAGGGGGGCACCTGACATCTGGGGCAAGAAAAACTGATGTAATGGCGTCGGCTGCATGTTTTATACCCCTGACAACCTGACGTCATGAAAGAAGGGACAGGAACTGACGCAGGACCCAAGACTTTGTTAATCAGGCCGACTGAGGGCTACTGCAAGCAGATAACCGAAATGTAATGACTGCAACAGTGAATACATCTGAACATCTACATTTATGGTAAGTGTACACAACTGTACTTTCCCCTATGTCAATATTGCTCATTTCTATTATAATTCTTTCCATGTCTTGCATATGAGACTAGTGAGACTTATAGGTCTATAGTTTCCAGTGTCAGTGAATACCCCACCTGTTGGTTAGCATTGCAGATATCATAAAAATGAATGCAAAAGAAACATTTCACAGGAATACATATATGCTTCAAATTATTAATCCAGTAAATGAACAAATCAATGTACAAAAGTTTTAGTGTTCTAAGAATTTGGTCCATCTCCACTCAATTTCTTAATTGTACACCTCAATATATGCCTTGGGAATATCAGCTCTCTTGTGGCATTAAGAGTTAATGCACAAGATAATAACTTTCAGATTCCTTTTTGTTATGGTTTGAAGTACCAGGTGCTCACTCGAAGTACTACTTAAAGTGAAAAACATTGACATATGTGCTGTAACAGAGACCTGGTTCAAGGAAGCAGAAAGCACCACTGCACTACCAGGCTATAACTCATTCCACACCTTTCGGCTACAGAACTTGGACCGAAGCTCTGAAGGCAGTTTTGTTTCCATATTCATAAAGGGTGCGCACACCTCCAGACTGGTAGCCCAACATAATGCATCAGAGATACTTCAGGTGCAGATAACATTGAGTAAGACAGCGATTCAGGTCGTAGCCTGCTATAGGTCCCCAACCATGTCTCAAGACTCACACTCCATGTTCCTAAACACTCTGGGAATATTAGGGTCCAACCAAACGCTCTCATACTGGGTGACTTCAACTACCTGTCCATTAACTGGGAAAACTACTCATGTACCAGTACACTTGCCCAACGTTTCCTGGAATTTATTAATTCCAATGCCCTGAACCAGCTCATTCTTACCTCAACTAGCGGTAACAACATCCTTGACCTGGTCATTACTAGCATGGGTGACCACTGCTCCACACCAATAGTCCACTCCTCCCTGGTTTGATCCGCTCACAAACTAATCAAATTGGAAATCCACACCCCCCCCACCCCACCCCCGCAAATGTAACCACCATGAAAAACTTCTCCAAAGCTAACTTTGAGCTCCTAAAAACAGAGGTGGCTAACTTCACAGCACCCATGCAAATGGAAAATAGTTGCATGACTGCTGAATCATACACCATTGCACTGTATGAACACATACACAACTGCATGGACCTTGCCATACCCAAGAGAACCAAGACGCTCTCCTCCAAAAAAAGGAAGCCAATCTGATGTTCCACTGCCATAAACAAACTCTACAACAAAAGAAGGAAACTGATGCAGAATAAGTTGAAGTCCCAAGACTGGCAAAACACCCTTATCAGCCTCAACAAAAAGTTGAGATCCCTCATCAAATCCTCTAAAGCTAGCTATGAAAACAGAATTGCAGCAGATAGTAAAGACAACCACAGAGCCTTCTATAGTTATGTAAAGAGTCTCCACAGCAATACCCAGATTTGCTCTGAGCTACTGCATAATGGTACCTCCTATACCTAGCCAACAGATACTGCCAATATATTGGCTGACAGATTCAGTGTCAACTTTAACCCCTCTCCACTCCCCCAAAGGACCAATCACAATACCAGTAGATTGCCAGCCACCCAGTATTACTGCTGCACAGGTTAAAACAGCTCTGTCCAAGGCCAAGAATACAGCTTCTATGGGACCTGACAATAACCCTCGCTGTGTTCTACATGAGCTACAGAGTGAACTGCCACCTCACCTGTGAGCACTGTTCAATCATAGACTCACTTCAGGCTTTGTCCCTACCAAATGGTGCACTGCTACAGTCATCCATCTCCACAAAGCAGGAGTGACTACAGACCCTGGGAACTATTGCCCCATTAGCCTGATGAGTCTGATATGCAAAGCTATGAAACACATCATCATGGACCTAATAAACAAGGATATATGGAATCTCCAAACTCTGGATCCCACACAGTTTGGTTTTGTGAAGGGTAGATCATGCCTGCTTAACCTGGTTGATTTCTTTGAGTCAGTCACCAGAGATGTGGATGAAGGCAAGGTGATTTATACAGCCTGCCTTGATCTGGCCAGGGCCTTTGATACCATTCTCCACTCAAGAATCACAGAAAATGTCACTAAGCTAGGCGTCAACCACTATATTACTAGGTGGGTTGCAAATTGGCTTACAGATAGATCCCACAGTGTGAAAGTAGCTGACTCTAAGTCAGACTGCTGACCAGTCACGAGTGGAGTCCCACAGGGTTCGGTCCTGGGTCATCTCCTGTTTGGTTTCTACTTTTCTGAAGTCCAGGCCAACATGAAGGGACTCTGGCTGACAAAGTTCGTAGATGATTGGAAGTTGGGAGCTATTATTAACTCCCCAAGTGAAGCTGACATCCTACAGAAAGGCCTGAATGAGACCAATCTCTGGTGTCAGAAACATGGCCTTAAGCTCAATGCCAAAAAATGTGTCGTCATCCTCTTTGGGAAAAAACAGGTTCCCATGAATTACCACATTGATGGTAGTCCACTAAACACAGAAGGCATTATAAGAGATCTGAGAACATAGGTTGACAGCAACCTCTCTTTTGACCACCACATGGCCACTGTAGTTAGAAAGTCCTTCTATGTGGCACATCTCATTACTAAAGGTTTTGCATCCAGGAAGAAAGAGATCATTGTCTCCCTCCACTCTTCCCTCATTAGGCCAGTCATTGAGTACAATGCCATATTTGGCATGTAGCTCACTAGACACCTGCAACAAGTGGAGAGGCTACAAAATTACCTTACAAAGAGGAACCTAGGCCTTAATTGTCATATATAGACAGACTCAAAAAACTCCAGCTATTCTCTGTCTCATATCATTTACTAAGAGGCGATCTCTGCTTGACTTACAAAACATGTCTGACCCAGCTCTGTTAGAAGTGCTACATCTAAAGAAATCACAATCCCTCCACACCACACACTCCAGAGACTTCAACCTCATTACCACAATCAACAGAACGTGCTGGAGGAACAGGTTCATAACCCAGAGACTGCCCATGCTATGGAATAGACTTTCCATATGTGTCAAACAGAGCACCTCAGTGGCCTTCTTCAAGAGAAATCTTGATGAGTGGATGGGAAATAGAAAATTCACCCCGGGGATCACTCCAGTGGCTCTACTCGATGGGAACTAAGTTTAGGTGGCACAATGCCAGGGTAATCCTATGGGCTAGGCTTGTAAAGGCATCAGTCACATTTTTTTTAATTATGTGCCACCAAGGGATTATGTAGTACTTAAACTAAATGTATATAATGACAACAGTGAATCACAGCAACATTAGTGAGATTATGCTGAAATGTTTGTTTGTTTGTGACAATGTTCCAGTAAGGATTGTCATCTGCCATCATAGAGAACATGCCTAGAATGGACAATATATAATTTGTCCTGTAACTGAGATATCAGCCTTAAACATTAGCTGATAGAATCACTCTGGAACATTTGTACATATATTGATCAGCATACATGGCCATGTCTTACCTCCAAATTTCACACCTAAAGTGAACATTGAAGAAATCATGCCAGCATTTCATTCCATTCCATTTCTGAGTTGTCTGTCTTGAAAATGCAGTTGCCTAGCTTATCCATCATTGCATACAAGCTGGTACATATGAGATATGAATTGGGCACCAATTTCACCCCATTTTTCCTAATATCCTTGAGAAGACATTGCAGGCAGTGATGGGGTAGTGCTCCATTTAGAGCCCAAAGATGATGTCAGGAGGACTCCAAGATCTTTGTTTAAATCTTCATAAAGCATTACAACCAAAGGATGTTGCATGAAGACTATACCAGGTCCCAGTACAAGGAAGACGCTTGTCTGAAAACAGTACAACTGGCATCCTACATACTGGTCAACAATGCCATCACCATTACAGTAACTTATAAAGGTTAAATCAGGACCTCCTTTGCCATTGGGAGTAATATTTTAAAACTATTGACCTTCCAGAGTTGTGCAAGAATACTGGCCCATTACCAGCCAATAAAATAACAAGACTTGTGAACACAAAAAGGTGTTCCTTTAATTTTCATTTTTGCTTTCTGCTCTGTATAGGTTCTGAAGTGATAAAAAGAAACAAGGGGACACATCAGGATACACAACAATTCTTCTGAGAAATAGTTTAAGTATGGCTCAGGTATTAATGATAGCCATTTAATAACAGCTCAGAATATCAAATCACTTTATCAGTTCAGAGGGCATCAGTCCACAATTGTTTGATGCAGTCTCTAATGAGTAGGCATACTCTTTCTATATATTTAACAACATGCATGCCTACTCGAATAGCTCTTGTAATATTGCATCAGCCCAAATTTTAGTCAACCTAGCTATGTGTGGGTACAAGTAGTATGTATTACCTGAAAGTTTATTATTCTGCAGTCAGTAAGTTAGAATAACATTGTAATCACTTTACATGGACATTGTATTAATTGGAATGCATAAAGCATATATGCAATAGTCATACATTCATTTGTTTAATGTGAATAATACTGATAACATTACTGTGTTATTTAACATACATGTATTTTTTCACATTTTTATGTGGATATGACAAATCTTAAAATATTTATGTGGCAATATGGATAGAATGTGATTTATTACAATGATATTTTTAATGATGTCTCTCCCCATACCCTATTTGTCTACCTCTTTTTTTTATAATAATGAAATTTGGACCATAACTCCTTCTTTTCCTTCTGTAACACAGTGACTACAAGCACAAGGAGCTAGACTGGCCACAGGATATTGGACCACCATTTCTCCACAGATGGCTATAGTGGCACCACTACAGGCAACACAACAATCCACTGCTCCTGCACTACTTACTCCATTTGCATCAGGTAAATCTGTCCTTGTGGCTAGTACACTGGTACCCTCCAGGAATAGTGGCAGTGGAGGTAGTAATTACATAACCTATCAAGAGATGATAGAGCTGGTGGAGGAGATAATGTAGAGAGGCCTTGATGCCCGCACTGTTAGAAAAGAAAACATTCTGTATCGTATAGCCAAACCAATGCTCCTTCAGGCATTGAGCATTGTGTCTGTGACAGGAGACAATGATGGTAGCTCAGATGGTGAGGACTAGGTTGTCACTATACTCATGCTGCACAAGGATGTACCTCTAAAATTACCTACCTATCCCCAATCATGTTGTCTCCAATCTTTTGTGCCCATCACCATCCCTGACTGCCTTGTATACTCTGTATGTCTACACATACCTAACCTATCATACCTACCTAACCTTCTTTTTCCTAACACCTTACCAATATTGACTAGCTCAAAAATTACTCCCCCTAGACAGCTCACTACTTATGTGTGTGTGTGTAACACACTTGAATTGGTTCTGTTGGCCATACAACATTAATATGTTACTTTCACACAACCTTTATATGGTGACTATCCAAATTCCTCATATTATTTGTAGATGTACACTGTTAGCATGTGAAGAAGTGAGTAGCTACTGTGTTCTGCCACCATCATTTTGCACATTTCCTTTATTCTTACCCTAGTATCCTATCTTCTGTTTCCTCACATTTTCACCACTGTGCTATCATCCTATTTTCACACCTTTAATATAGTCAAAAAATAAGTTCATATACTACACACATGCTTAGAGATAGCACATACAACAAACCAACAATTGTTCTCCTCTGCACTTGCAGGATACTTGCCATAACACACCAATGGTGATTGTTGCTTCACTACATATGGCAAAAACTGACTTTTACCTTCAGCTGTAGTAATATGGGGTTCTCATTGCACAACTGTGAGTAGCCTCACTGCATGGCAGAAAGCAGGAAAGAAGGCAGTATGAAGAGACTTCTTCTTATATGTTTAACAAGCTGCAGCATTTAATGTACACCATATGGGACGTTTCAATTCTCATTACTATACTGAAGACTGATGCCCACATACCCGCTTGCTTCGCACCTTAATCTTTGTCGCTTCAAATATTTGAGTTTTACTACCTGAAATATGAGTTGCTTTGTGGTGAGCTAAGATAATCATCTGGTCTATAGAATATTGATGTGGATTAGCAGGTACATGAATCCAGACACATGCAAAACATTAGTTATAGATTTCTAATTAATAACATTTTCCCTTGTGAAGTACTGCTTAGATATGTTAATCCATCACAAGTATCCTCCATATCCTTTATTCACTATACCACTATCCCAGCCTGGCTCATATCTTTTCACCTGTAAGTGAAAAACATCTGGACAAAACCAAAAAAGGGGGAACAAAGGCTTGGAAATAGGGACAGATTACACTTATTGCTCCTATACACTTTAGGAAGCTATTATGATGACTGATTTAGTAGTAGTATGAAATTCCTGAAGGATATGAAGTCTGGCACTTAGATGTATGTTGTCTTGTGATTACTTCAGTCCTCAGTGATTTGCTATAATAACTTAAACATGTATGCATTCAGCAGATGTGTGAACAGTGGAGAGGTGGATCCCTGTAGTACCCTTACTGTGAGCCCTTTACTGTAATATTCATGACAAGTCATGTTTAAATGATGACAGAGAAAACATTATCACAGCATACATGTTCTGAAATGGTTCATAATTAGAAATGCCTATATGTCTGTACTCTGTAGATGCCTGACACTTTGTAGGGAAAACCATAAACCACTAATAGTCCCCAATGTAAGTTCAAAAACTGAAAAAAAAAATTACACATGTGCTTTTACTTTGCCATTGTTTGCACAAATAAGCTTGCCAAAAGAGCACTTCAGTATGCAATTTTGACAGAAAAAAAGTAATGTCAGTGGCTTTTATTACTAGTTTAATGTATATTGGCTTATTTTAGTCAAAATATGAAAAGTTTGCAATGATGCCATCTACTTAATACATAATGTAAATGATCTTTCCACTGAAGCACATTATCCTTCCAAATGTGTACCAGTGAAGTGGGACCTTTGAGCAAATGGTTTCACAGAAGTAATAATGAGTGTATTTTTATTTGTTTGGCATGTATATCTTGTAGTTACCTTGCATAATGTACACCACAGCACAAAGTATACTCAATGATGCACAAACTAAATGAGAAATGCAGGCACTGATCTAGAGAAGAGAAGTCAGGAATGCAAGGGGGATCTCCACTGTTTGACAGATGTGTTTTTTTTCCATCATATAAATGGTCAGTACTCCTTAATGTGACACACATAGATATCATTCAAGCTACAACACTGTCCATGAATGAAGTGATGCATGAGTTATTGCAGCAGTGTGTAGTGAATTGTAATCAGCACATTGCTATTTTGCCTGCCTGTCATAAAACATTCCTATCACCCAAAAATATAATGTACACTACAACTATGTGCTGCCCAGTGCTCCTGTGGCATCAGCTGCTAATACAATATTCTCTAGATTGTGGACATAGCCAAGCAGGTGTTTGAATCCAGCAACAACTACCAAGTATAAGTGTTGGTGTGACTATAGTGCTATGTAGGACTGGCCTACCCAACCAATCTGGTGTGTACACTTCCTTTCAGGAGAAATATCTACACTGGGAGATTGTTCTCCCAAATTTCAACCACTGTTAACCCAAACATCTGCTTTTCTATACAATGTTGAAGTTATCCTTTCAAATATTTCTGTCATATACCTGTAATAAGATTTTTCTTGAGGTTTGAGCAGCTTGTATACAGTTCTCTAGATTGTGGACTTATATAAGCAGGTGTTCAAATCTAGCAATGGCTACCTAGTATAAGTGTGTGCAACAATAATACTAGGTAGTGCTGGCATACCTGACTGAACTGATTTGTATTCTTCGACTCCATAGAAACATATATACCAGAAGAGTTTTCCCCAACAAATGTAGCCCCTTTTAGCCCAGATATCTGCTCTGTAACACAATGGTGAAGTCATCATCTCAAATATGTCCTGTCTCACACCTATAGTACGACTTCTTCTGTAGCATGAATAGTTAATACATAGATGTCTAGATATTATACTTAGGTAGATGTTCAATTCTAATAGTGATTACCTAGTGACTCTGGTGACAGGTAGTACTGGTATATCCAACTGATCTGGTTTGTACACTTCTACTGACAAGAAACATTTACACCAGTAAAGTGCTTCTCCAACATTTTCAGTCCCTTTTAGCCCAAATATCTTCTTTTACAATACAGTGATGAAGCTATCTCTTCAAATATGTTCTGTCCCACGTTTGTAGTTAGACCTTTTCTGTGTGTGATTAGCTAATACATATGTTTCTAGATTTGTGAGTGGTTAATACACATTTGTCTAGATTGTTGAATTGGATATGTATGTATTTGAATCCAGCAATGACTAACTAGTGTTTATATGACTATAGTGTTACATAGAGGTGACTAATCCAACAGATCTTGTGTAGACATTTCACCTTCGTGGAAATATTTTCAAGTGGACAGGTATCCCCCAATTCATTCACAGATGTTTAAGCCAATTTGCCTTACCACACAGTGATGAAGTCATCCATTCAACTAGCTTCACACTAACCAGTGTTTTAAGACTTTTCCCGTGGCATGAACAGTTAAGATATGGTTTTCTAAAGTGTGGACTTAGATAGGCAAGGGGTCAAATCTGGTAATGTATGTGCCTACAACAACAGTGACAGGCAGAAGTGTGTTACGCAACAGATGCTGATATTGTTGACTCACACTTGCATGAACATTTTACATGGCACAAGGATTTTGATCCATTAAAGTACATTTAGAGGATACATAATAATTCCAAAACAACGCTTAAACCAGACCAACCAGAACTTTTATTATGTGATTCCTAACACCTTTTGCTTAAAGTCTCCTGTGGCAGAAGCAATTAATGCATAGCTTTTTAGAGTGTGGACATAGATGGGCAATTGATTCATCAACAGATGTGATATGAATACAGAATCTTTACAGAATGAACAGTTACATGGCTACATCATTCTGATAACTGAATCACATTTTATGCGGGTCATATGTTTTTAAACATTTCACTGAAGTCATCCATTCAAATGTGTGCTTTCTGACAGCTCTAAAAATGGTCTTTTCCATGGCATCAGCAATTGATAGGGGAGTTCTCTAGATTGTGGACCAACATTAGTAGGTGTTTGAATCCGGTACTATAATTGTGGAAGACAATAATGACATACAGGACTGGCTTACATCACAGATGCTAACATCCAAACACATACTACTGTGAACATTAACAGGGCTAAAGTTTTATGAGCCTCAGAATACATTTTAGGGGGAACACAACCATTGCAACAGACTGCTGATGCAGTCAATTCAAGTGTGTGCTTCAAGATACTGCAGATGCAGTTCTATCTATGGCATCAATGGTTGATACACAGGTGTCCAAGTCTCTTATGGTATAGACAAGTAACAGACTAGTAACACTCAGGACTAACTCCTCAAAAGTAATTGATTACAATTTGACTTACTGTACTCTTTTACAATTAGAGGGAAAGATAAGACAATTTTGTATTTCCTTTAATGGAATCCATATGCATTCAAACACAATGTTCAACTTATCCCTTCAAATGTGTCTTGTCTGACAAGTGTGATATGGATTATTTAGTGGTGACATCAATTAGTGCACGGATAAAAATGAGTTGACCTACATTGTACATGTTCTAATGCAGTGGTGTAAGCCATTTATTATGTTGTTTACATTACAGTACTTACAGGCTAGAATGGCTTATTCAACAGACCTTGATGCACATCATACTACATAATGGTCACAAAGTGTCATAGGACCTGTGTTATCATTGTCTATTACTGTTTTTGGATGAGTAGCTGAGCTTCAACCAGTAACTGCTCTATTTCATTATGAACATGCCCAGTATAATGATGTAATTTGCTGTGTGATGGTTAGAGGAATGTGCATTAACTAAGCAATTTTGTAGAATACTTATTATTTGTTGCTTTCTTGCAAAAAAATTGAGAATTTTCCTCTGGCAGCATGGGTATACTGATGGTCGAGCAATGGAGGTAGTGGCAGACGAGTGAAGGGCAACAACATTGTTATAGGCTGGTGTACACCTTTTTTGTGTCACCTCAAGCAGTTTTTACAGTTCCCTGTCTCATGGTACTGTTGCACCTTTCTGTGAGGTATGTTTCTTATTGTGATCTGGCCATTATGGCTATGTTGTACATTGCTCATTTGTGGGAACATATTGGCTTCTGATGTGATACTATATTGCCTTCAGAGATTTACTTTGTTAAGGAACTTCACATACGCCACAAATGCTTTACCACCTCAACACATATAATAATTTGAAATGGTGCACGCAGCAGTTTTCATCACACAACTACTGACATCAGACACATTTTACTTGTGACTACTTCTCCTAGGTGCTAACTATCATAGGTGGTCTTCCCTTCAAACATACCTCCTCACATCCTTAGGCATGCATTATATTGGCAGACAAACAATATTGATGTTAACAGACTGCCTCCACATGAAATGTGTATATATTTCTCATGACATGTCCCACATCCGCAGTGTAATTACATCTCAGCTGTTATAGTTATACATCTGTAACAATGCACTGCAGCATAATCCTCAGCTGATATGCTGTACAAAGTGAAAGATCTGTTTCTGTGAGAGGTCTTTATGTATTGTGCTATGTACTGATTTGGGATAAATTAACTATCACAGTTCCTACCCTTCCTAACATGCTTGTTGCTGCAACAACTGTCATTATTGTTTTGACTATCAGTGCTTGTCTGGGTACTATGTCCAATGGTCTTCCCTGTTTCTTTTAATTGGTCCACATTTTTAGTATATAGTTTCCCCTGGCATTGTTACTTCAATGCATATGAAGCATGCAAATTTGTATACTTGTGTTACCTGCATGTCTGTGCACACTTCAGAATTGAGTCGTTTGAAACATTTAATGCCAGTGCTTCGTGTTTAATCTTCATGTTTAATACACAAACATAAGACAAACTGATACGCATGACACAAAATTAGACTACGAACACATTCATTATTGTCTGTTAAAATCATGCACAGCCATAGCAACAAAAAAGCCACAATAAAAAGCAAGAATTACATACATAAAAATGTACTTTACCTTTTTAACATGGCTATACATATACCCACATGTACAGCAGCATGAATATATATCCATCCATTCATCCATCCACATCCCCTTTTTCCCATTTTTGTATATGTGCACATGAGGTTGGGATGTCACTTCAACAGTGACAATCATCTAGAGCCAAAGTTTATACTGCCAGATGGTTTTATATATATATATATATATATATATATATATATATATATATATATATATATATATATATAAAACACACACACACACACACACACACACACACACACACACACATATATATATATATATATATATATATATATACAAACATATACAATAAAATAAATTAGATAGTTAAATCTTCAATGACCCTAATAAATGTTAACACTACCAAAATGATAAATAAATTAGCAAAGCATCCCCAGTACTTATATTTATAAACACCAATTGATGGAATCCATAAAAGTAAATAATAATAACTCCAGCTATACACTGTCGCATATCGTCTACTCAGAGGCGATCTCTGCTTAACATACAAGGCCATGTCAAACCCAGAGCTGCTGAACATGCTACACTTAAAGAAATCCCAATCCCAAAGAGCCACACGCTCCAGGGATCTAAACCTTGTCATCAAAATAAACAAAACATGCTGGAGGGATAGCTTCCTGACACAGAGACTCCCCATACTCTCTAATAGACTGCCCATACATGTCAAGCAGAGTGCTTCTTTGGCCCTCTTCAAAAGGAACTTTGATGATTGGATGGGAGAAAGGAAATTCACCCCGGGGATCATGTCAGTCATCCTGCTAGACAGGGGTCTAGGGAAATAAATAGTGTGGGAAGACATAGCCAGTGAATTGTTATGGCTAGGCTTGTATAGGCCCTAGGGCTGATAGCCTAGTACCAACCTATGAACCTATAATAATAATAATAATAATAATAATACAAACATGTTTAAAATGTTTATTATGATCACCACAGGAAAAAATGATAGAATGAAAATTATTGACTTCTGAATTATATTTTTACCAGTTTAATCCACCCAATATACTTTCAAAGGAGGACGAGAAACCCAGGGACACTGCTCTGTGTCTAGCACTCCTCCCTAGGGTCCACTCCATACCACTCAAAGGTCTTGCCACTGTCAGTCAAGTAGTAGTGGACAGTGGCATCGTACTTCCAATGTGGGGACTTCTCTTTATGTGCAAGGATCCAAAAAGGTTTTTGGCAACAGTGCAGCTGTGTAACAAAACCCACTGTTACAATGCTTTTAACAAGGAATCAGTGAGGCAAGCTTTTTCTTACAGACTACAAGGAAACTGAAAAAGATCCAAACTGAAAGCAGAACAAAAATAAATAAATAAATAAAATAAAATAAATTAAAGGAAATTTAGCATTTATAATTCAGCGTAATCTGCCAAGAACAAAAGCATTTGAACATCTGCTTTTATTGCCCATTCTTGTACCTGATCATGTGTCACAGCATTTTACTCTTGTAATGTGATCTGGTGAGGTAATATAGACAGGTGTGATTAGTGGTGACAAATTCAAATGCTTTTGTAAATACTGTGTGCTACACATATACTCACATATAAATGCATATATGCATGTATACAGTCACATAAATATAAACATTGTACTGCATGTGTGGGGAGTGTGGTGTGTGTGTGTGTGTGTGTGTGTGTGTGTGTGTGTGTGTGTGTGTGTGTGTGTGTGTGTGTAAAATCTGAGTTTTTTTTTTTTGAAAACGAATGCAAAATACTAACTAGATACAACAGACTGGGTAACCATAACAAACATGGAGATGTAGTGCTCAGTGACTTAGAATTCAAAAAGTACCTAAGGATGCATGGTATCTCTAGGTACTAAAAGGAATAATGCTTCAGTGGCCTACAAGGTGTTACGCTGTATGAAACATACCCCGATACTCAGCAAGTCACCCTCCCCATTTGCTGCACTGGGCTGAGGCTGCACCTGAAATACTATGTCCAGGTCACTGAAATACCTTACAGGGAAAGGGACATCAGGCAATTAGAAAGGACAATAGAAAGACTACCAAGGAAGAGAGGAGGATGGGATGGAAGCATTTGGGACAGTAGATAGAAAAACTGGGCCTACTTTCAGTAGAATTCAAGCATGAGAGGGAGGGCTGTGTAGACTCACCAAACACTCCGAAGCCCAAGTCTCACTTCCACTGAGAATACAAAGTCCAACTCGATGGAAATGAAATAAGTTTGTATTTTTTCATTTATATTGAGTTGGACTTTGTATTCTCAGTGGAATTGAGACTTGGGCTTCGGAGTGTTTGGTGAGTCTACACAGCATTTTCTAGCTTTTTTAGGTTTGTCCGATGAGAGGGAGGGAACTATGGCTCCATACAATTATTTATTTATGTATTTACTCTTTTTTGACTGGGTTAATCCAGCAAGGCCTTCTTCTCAGGGGAAAATTTGCCCAGGGTATGGGTTATGTCCTACTACTCTTTTATAAATAAATGATATAGGATCTTTTACATTTACATGAGGTACCACCAACTCAAGCAGAGGGGAACTTGGTTTGTCACTGTTGGAAATATTAATCCAAATACTTTCTGCGGTAATAGAACCTACCAACTTCAGATCTTTCAGTGCTAAAGGCACACATTCTACCTGTTGAATTATACATACTGTAAAAATGATGTGACCACAAGGAAAATAACTAAATGCAAAGGATAGTTAGCACTGACAAGGAATCAGATGAAGATGTAGGGTTCATATTGAAATCTGAATCTGAAGCACCTGTTTTTTTTTTCTTGCAACAGTAGTCGAACCAAAAATTTTTTTTTCCTTTTCTTCTTTTTTTTCATCTATCATCCATAATTATATATTAGAGCATTTCTTCTCAGTTGTTACAGTCTGACACCTACGCATAGATTTTTTTCTTAACTTTCTATATACCTTACAGAAAGGACTGTATTAGCTCAGTATTTAGTGAGTGTACATTATATACATAATTGTATCAACTGAAACTGCACTGATTTATGCTGTATCCTCAATCATAATGCCTCAATTTGTTCTTGATACACTCATCTTAATTTTAATGCTTCTGGAGCTTTTTGCAATAGAAATATCAAGGGGGAAGAAAATTACCAAGTTGGGCATAACTCTCAATGAATGCAGCAAAGAAATAAAAAAAAAAAAACACAGAAAAATAGATTGACTAACTGAAAAGTTGGAAACAAGTGTACAAAGTCATACATGAGATGTATTAGGAAGGGAGAAGCAGTGTCAAAATCACAGATGCAATGTTATGTGCAGACTAAATCTCCTGCTGATAGAATGCAAAATAATTATTTTATGTGTCTGTGCATGTGAGTCCGTATGTTCATTCATGTACTGCATACAGGCATACACATCAGTACACGCGTGCACACACACACACACACACACACACACACACACACACACACACACGCACACGCACATACATACACATATTTATCGGTACTACAAGCATACCATGTCAGCTTAGAGATGCTTATTGGGAGAGTAGTCGAGTTTTCTGATTTTCCCAAAGCACTCCCTGGTTAAGTGACTTGCTCATATTGGAAGCAAAAGGCAGATGAGAGACTCAAACCCTGAACTACAAAAAGCAGATCATCAATATCTCAAACAGCTTTGCTGTTCTGTATCTGCTATTACTACATATTCTATAGATATGCACAAGTGTGTGTGTCTGTGTGTGTGTGTGTGTGTGTGTGTGTGTGTATGTGTGTGTGCACACGCATGTATATGTGCGTGTGTGCGCGCGCGTGTGTATGTGTGTGCGCACATACGTGTACGTGTGCGTGTGTGCACGTGTGTGTGTATGTGTGTGTGCGTGTGTGTGTGTGTGTGTGTGTGTGCGTGTGTGTGTATGTGTGTGGGCACACGTGTATGTGTGTGTGTGTGTGTGTGTGTGTGTGTGTGTGTGTGTGTGGTTGCAGTAATCTCTGTTGAATAAGTTTTTGGTTACAGAGTTTGCCACCATAAGGTTTATTTGGAAGAGCACATTACTGAGTGCAGGATGTGTCAATGTGAGGAGCAGTGACTCTTTCTCTTGAGATAAGGATGTGCTTGCATGTAGGTTAAGTGAGATTCGTTTTAATGCCGATGCTTTTGGAAATATTTAAAGCTCCGGCATTAGTTGTAGGAGTGCATGTGTGTGTGTTTGTTTATTAGGGTTAAAGTAGGGCTTGGGAAGGGGATGGATTTAGTGCCTTGTGTATGTTTTTGTTTATTATGTAATGTGAGTATGTGTGCTAGTATTTCTGTGTTTGGGATGGAATAAGGGCTAGATTAGATGATAGTTTTGTGTCTTGTGTAGTGCAACTACTTACCATATCTAAATGGCAGATAGACTGAAGGATTCAGGTGACTTGCATTTGTATAAGACTATCTCTAAAGCCACATTTAAAAGCAGAATGAATTGTCAAGTTAAACTAGTGGTGCCATAAACTGCAATTTTATGCACTATTCCTCAGTGTTTGTTGACAAAATTTTATATATTTAGCAAGTGGATTAACTTAGGTTAGAGAATGGGAAAACTATACATCAGCACCCTGATTGGAGAATGAGCGTTCTCCAGCAGGGTATTAATGTACATTTAGAGAATGGGAAAACTGTACATCAGCACCCTGATTGCAGAATGAGCGTTCTCCAGCAGGGTATTAATGCACATTTAGAGAATGGGAAAACTGTACATCAGCACCCTGATTGCAGAATGAGCGTTCTCCAGCAGGGTATTAATGCACATTTAGAGAATGGGAAAACTGTAATCAGCACCCTGATTGGAGAATGAATGTTCTCCAGCAGGGTATTAATGCACATTTAGAGAATGGGAAAACTGCAATCAGCACCCTGATTGGAGAATGAATGTTCACCAGCAGGGTAGTAATGTACATTTAGAGAATGGGAAAACTGTAATCAGCACCCTGATTGGAGAATGAATGTTCTACAGCAGGGTATTAATGTACATTTAGAGAATGGGAAAACTGTACATCAGCACCCTGATTGGAGAATGAATGTTCTCCAGCAGGGTATTAATGCACATTTAGAGAATGGGAAAACTGTAATCAGCACCCTGATTGGAGAATGAATGTTCTCCAGCAGGGTATTAATGTACATTTACAGAATGGGAAAACTGTACATCAGCACCCTGATTGGAGAATGAATGTTCTCCAGCAGGGTATTAATGCACATTTAGAGAATGGGAGAACTGTACATCAGCACCCTGATTGGAGAATGAGCATTCTCCAGTAGGGTATTAATGCACATTTAGAGAATGGGAGAACTGTACATCAGCACCCTGATTGGAGAATGAATGTTCTCCAGCAGGGTATTAATGTACATTTAGAGAATGGGAGAACTGTACATCAGCACCCTGATTGGAGAATGAATGTTCTCCAGCAGGGTATTAATGTACATTTAGAGAATGGGAGAACTGTAATCAGCACCCTGATTGGAGAAGGAGCGTTCTCCAGCAGGGTATTACTGTACATTTAGAGAATGGGAAAACTGTACATCAGCACCCTGATTGCAGAATGAATGTTCTCCAGCAGGGTATTAATGTACATTTAGAGAATGGGAAAACTGTACATCAGCACCCTGATAGGAGAATGAGCGTTCTCCAGCAGGGTATTAATGCACATTTAGAGAATGGGAGAACTGTACATCAGCACCCTGATTGGAGAATGAATGCTCTCCAGCAGGTTATTAATGCACATTTAGAGAATGGGAGAACTGTAATCAGCCCCCTGATTGGAGAATGAATGTTCTCCAGCAGGGTATTAATGTACATTTAGAGAATGGGAAAAACTGTAATCAGCACCCTGATTGGAGAATGAGTGTTCCCCCGCAGGGCATTAATGTACATTTAGAGAATGGGAGAACTGTACATCAGCACCCTGATTGGACAATGAATGTTCTCCAGCAGGGTATGAATGTACATTTAGAGATTGGGAAAACGGTAATCAGCACCCTGACTGGAGAATGAATGTTCTCCAGCAGGGTATTAATGTAAGTTAAGGGAATGGGAAAACTGTAATCAGCACCCTGATTGGAGAATGAATGTTCTCCAGCAGGGTATTAATGTACATTTAGAAAATGGGAAAACTGTACATCAGCAACCCGATTGGAGAATGAATGTTCTCCAGCAGGGTACTAATGTACATTTAGAGAATGGGAAAACTGTACATCAGCACCCTGATTGGAGAATGAATGTTCTCCAGCAGGGTATTAATGCACATTTAGAGAATGGGAAAACTGTAATCAGCACCCTGATTGGAGAATGAATGTTCTCCAGCAGGGTATTAATGTACATTTACAGAATGGGAAAACTGTACATCAGCACCCTCATTGGAGAATGAATGTTCTCCAGCAGGGTATTAATGCACATTTAGAGAATGGGAGAACTGTACATCAGCACCCTGATTGGAGAATGAGCGTTCTCCAGTAGGGTATTAATGCACATTTAGAGAATGTGAGAACTGTACATCAGCACCCAGAATGGAGAATGAATGTTCTCCAGCAGGGTATTAATGTACATTTAGAGAATGGGAAAACTGTAATCAGCACCCTGATTGGAGAATGAGCGTTCTCCAGCAGGGTATTAATGTACATTTAGAGAATGGGAAAACTGTACATCAGCACCCTGATTGGAGAATGAATGTTCTCCAGCAGGGTATTAATGTACATTTAGAGAATGGGAGAACTGTACATCAGCACCCTGATTGGAGAATGAATGTTCTCCAGCAGGGTATTAATGTACATTTAGAGAATTGGAGAACTGTACATCAGCACCCTGATTGGAGAATGAATGTTCTCCAGCAGGGTATTAATGTACATTTAGAGAATGGGAGAACTGTACATCAGCACCCTGATTGGAGAATGAATGCTCTCCAGCAGGGTATTAATGTACATTTAGAGAATGAGAAAACTGTACATCAGCACCCTGATTGGAGAATGAATGTTCTCCAGCAGGGTATTAATGTACATTTAGAGAATGGGAAAACTGTACATCAGCACCCTGATTGGAGAATGAATGTTCTCCAGCAGGGTATTAATGTACATTTAGAGAATGGGAAAACTGTACATCAGCACCCTGATTGGAGAATGAATATTCTCCAGCAGGGTATTAATGTACATTTAGAGAATGGGAAAACTGTACATCAGCACCCTGATTGGAGAATGAATGTTCTCCAGCAGGGTATTAATGCACATTTAGAGAATGGGAAAACTGTACATCAGCACCCTGATTGGAGAATGAATGTTCTCCAGCAGGGTATTAATGTACATTTAGAGAATGGGGGAACTGTACATCAGCACCCTGATTGGAGAATGAGCATTCTCCAGCAGGGTATTAATTTACATTTAGAGAATCGGAAAACTGTACATCAGCACCCTGATTGGAGAATGAATGTTCTCCAGCAGGGTATTAATGTACATTTAGAGAATGGGAAAACTGTACATCAGCACCCTGATTGGAGAATGAATGTTCTCCAGCATGGTATTAATGTACATTTAGAGAATGTGAAAACTGTACATCAGCACCCTGATTGGAGAATGAATGTTCTCCAGCAAGGTATTAATGTACATTTAGAGAATGCGAAAACTGTACATCAGTACCCTGATTGGAGAATGAATGTTCTCCAGCAGGGTTTTAATGCACATTTAGAAAATGGAAAAACTGTACATCAGCACCCTAATTGGAGAATGAATGTTCTCCAGCAGGGTATTAATGTACATTTAGAGAATGGGAGAACTGTACATCAGCACCCTGATTGGAGAATGAGCATTCTCCAGCAGGGTATTAATGTACATTTAGAGAATGGGAGAACTGTACATCAGCACCCTGATTGGAGATTGAGCATTCTCCAGCAGGGTATTAATGTACATTTAGAGAATGGGGGAACTGTACATCAGCACCCTGATTGGAGAATGAATGTTCTCCAGCAGGGTATGTACATTTAGAGAATGGGAAAACTGTACATCAGCACCCTGATTGGAGAATGAATGTTCTCCAGCAGGGTATTAATGTACATTTAGAGAATGGGAAAACTGTAATCAGCACCCTGATTGGAGAATGAATGTTCTCCAGCAGGGTATTAATGTACATTTAGAGAATGGGAGAACTGTACATCAGCACCCTGATTGGAGAATGAATGTTCTCCTGCAGGGTATTAATGCACATTTAGAGAATGGGAAAACTGTACATCCGCACCCTGATTGGAGAATGAATGTTCTCCAGCAGGGTATTAATGTACATTTAGAGAATGGGAGAACTGTACATCAGCACCCTGATTGGAGAATGAATGTTCTCCAGCAGGGTATTAATGTACATTTAGAGAATGGGAAAACTGTACATCAGTACCCTGATTGCAGAATGAATGTTCTCCAGCAGGGTATTAATGCGCAATTAGTGAATGGGAAAACTGTACATCAGCACCCTGATTGGAGAATGAATGTTCTCCAGCAGGGTATTAATGTACATTTAGAGAATGGGAAAACTGTACATCAGCACCCTGATTGGAGAATGAGCATTCTCCAGCAGGGTATTATTGTACATTTAGAGAATGGGAAAACTGTACATCAGCACCCTGATTGGAGAATGAATGTTCTCCCACAGGGTATTAATGTACATTAAGTGAATGGGAAAACTGTTCATCAGCACCCTGATTGGAGAATGAGTCTTCTCCAGCAGGGTATTAATGTACATTTACAGAATGGGAAAACTGTACATCAGCACCCTGATTGGAGAATGAATGTTCTCCAGCAGGGTATTAATGCACATTTAGAGAATGGGAAAACTGTACATCAGCACCCTGATTGGAGAATGAATGTTCTCCAGTAGGGTATTAATGTACAAGTAATGCCTTCTGAAAAATGTCTTCTGCTTCACGACAGCATATCAAGCTGCCTTGAGCTCGGACTGAAAAAAAAATAATGGTTACCATTATTTTGCACTCACTAAGCAGCACTTTTGCTGTTTAGCGAGTGTAAAAAAATAAACAGGAACAAAAGTGTATGCGTTTGTATGTTATGTGTATAAGTGTGTTTATGTTTCTGTATGCATGTGTGAGTGAATACGTGTATGAAAGCAGAAGAGACTGTGTGTGTGTGAGAGATTGGAGTAAGAGTGATCTTGTGTGAGTGAATGCATGTATGAATGCAGAAGAGACCGTGTGTGTGTGCAAGATCGAGAGTGAGAGTGATCTTGTGTGAGTGAATGTGTGTATGAATGCAGAAGTAACTGTGTGTGTGGCTTTGTATTAGTGTAGTACCTCACAGAATGCACAGTTGCAAGTCCTGCCTAAACCTCGCCCAACATCCAACAATTGGTAATGTCTTGGAAAAGTAAAGTAATATTCATACCAATGGTGACATGAATATTCATTATCTATTCATAGTTTACCCTTTTCCTCAAATGTAGGCTATGTCGGAGTTGGTATATTTAATTTGCAAGAGGTGTGGGGATCTTGCCCTTCCCTGAGTGTTGAGTCCCTCTGAATGTGGCATTGGGACTCATGGCACTCCTGAGTGGGAGTTAATTACACATTAACACTCACTCTGTCAGGCATTATTACTTATGTAATATGATCATAGAAGTTACAAGGAAAGTAATCAAGAGGACATATATACACATCCACCAGCACTTCACCAGAATTTATTTTTCCTTTTATTTCATAAGCAATCTAGAATTAATGGGATAACATTTACTCCTAGGCTATATTATAATTGTCGATCAGTGGGGGTAGTGTATATTCTGGGTTGCTCCTGTGTCAATGTTTGGTATATAGGTCAAACTAAACGTATGGTTAGGATTCGAATATTAGAACATATAAAAGATATAAAAAATCAGAGTGAAGTTAGCCCTGTTGCCCAACATTTCCTTATTAAACATTGGGGTTCACCTAATAGCTTAAAATTTTGTGTATTGGGGAAGCCCTTTTTGAATAGAGGTGGCGTTTTATTAATAAACTACTTGAATTGGAATCTAGAATGATAATAAAATTTAAAACCTTGAAACCTTTTGGTTTAAATCAAGAATTAGCCATATAAAATAATAGCTATAATATCTAGCATTCATATATTAAGTATTAGGAATAATATGTTTTTAATAATTTTGTATTAATTTTAAAGGGATAGAATAGTGAATTTATGTATGGTATTTGCACTATATCACTTTACATTTTGGAATTGATTTATTTTCTTAATGCAAGTTGCCTGTGTTAATTAAGTGTAATTAATTAAACTGAATGAGTATTTAAGCTGACAACAAAATGTAAGCTTTGTGATCCGTGAAGGCGAAAGGCCGAGGTACCAGATCGCTTACGAAATAAAAGGAAAAATAAATTCTGGTGAAGTGCTGGTGGATGTGTGCTTTATTTATTTTTGTTTTTCTGGTGTTTTTCTAAGAGGACATATACAGTCTGCTTATAATGTAGCACACAACAGTGCTACCAGCAATAAACGTTCTACAAGGAAACAGCTCCAGTACTTATTATTAATGCCCATCCCTCCAGGCATGTCTAAAGGTTAGTTCCCTGTGCTTTCTCCTATTAGCCTGGTGAGATGGGTATCCTGAGGCAATGTAGCAACTGCGTCATGTACACTGACAACCCTCTCCTCTTACCTCCCAACATTCAGACTTGCGAGAGATGCACTTATATATCCAAATTGGAAGCCATGCACTCTGCAGCCAAGACTGAAATAGCTGGTCAAGAAGAGAAGTTCAACACTTGCACCACACCACATGGAAGACATAGCCCTCCAGAACACACACCAGCACTGCCTTCACATAAAAACACAAACCACACACCCACCTTCCCGGAAGCTCTCAATAAAAATCTACACAGACAGCAGAGACCTCCAAGGCAGAAATGTACTCATCCACCACAACTTGAGACACATTACTATCCTAAACAGTGTGCCACAAAACCAAAGCCCCTAAGGCAAAACAGCATGTCCAATTCACTAGTCATAGGTGACTCGCTAGTGAGGCACACTGATGTCCCACTCACTAGGTTGAATAAGGAGAAAGTAACAGTCAGCTGCCTGTCAGGTACCAGGATCTGCCACATAATGCACACACTCAGGTCTCTCCACAAAAGGTACAAATATGACTCTATCATTGCACATGTGGGTGTGAATGACCTGAGAAGTACCTCCCTGTACTACATGAAAACGGACATGGAGGAGCTCCTGGATTATGTAGCCCAGACGGGTATGACCCTAGCCCTGAGCAGTCTCCTACCATCACTCAGAATGATACCACAGTACAAGCAGAAAATGACTGATTTCAACAACTGGTTCTGGTGTCATTCTAAGGCGATCCAGTATCTGCCTGGGATGACATGATTGACAGACCTAGATGCTTTGCCAGAGATAGCCTGCATTTGTCAAGCCTGGGTTTCCGAATGCTGGTTAAGGCTCTTGCCACCCCTATTGTGCCTTTTTTTGGTGGTGTTCCAAAGACCAAATTACCACCATAACAGCTACAAACAAATGCAATCTCAGGGTCATGCTGCTCAACGCTAGATGTCTAAATCTAAAAATGCACTTGCTCGAAGCACTCCTTAAAATGGAGAACATTGACATTTGTGCTGTAACAGAGACCTGGTTCAAGGCAGCAGATAGCACCCCTGCACTACCAGGCTATAACTTATTCCATACCTTTCAGCCCCAGAACTTGGACAGAAACTCCAAAGGTAGTGGTGTTTCTGTATTCATAAAGGATGCGCACACCTCCAGACTGGCAGCCCAACATGATGCATCAGAGATACTTCAGGTACAGCTAAAATTGGGTAAGACAGCGATTCAGCTTATAGCCTGCTATAGGTCCCCAACCATGACACAAGACTCACTCTCCACGTTCCTAAGCATCCTGGAGAATATTAGGGTCCAGCCTAAAACTCTCATACTGGGTGACTTCAACTTCCCCTCCATTAACTGGGAAAACTACTCATGTACCAATACACTTGCCCAACATTTCCTGAAATTCATTAATTCCAATCCCCTGGCCAGCTTATTCTTACCCCCACTAGAGGTAGTAACACCCTTGACCTGGTCATTACTAACATGGGTGACCGTTGTTCTGTACCAATAGTCAACTCCACCCTGGTTAGATCCGATCACAAACTAATCACCTTGGAAATCCACATCCCTCCCCCCTTCCCGCAAAGTTTACCACCATGAAAAACTTCGCCAAAACTAACTTTGTCTCCTAAAACAGAGGTGGCTACCTTCACGGCACCCATGCAATTGGAGAACAGCTGCATGACTGCCGAATCATACACCGATGCCATGTACGAACACGTACACAAATGCATGGATCATGACATACCCAATAGAAGCAAGATGCTCTCCTCTGAAAAAAGGAAGCCAATTTGGTGTTCCCCTGCCACAAACAAACTCTACAACAGAAGGAGGAAACTGATGAGAAATAAGGTGAAGTCCCAAGACTGGAAAAACTCCCTTATCAGCCTCAACAAAAAGTTAAGATCCCTCATCAAATCCTCTAAAACTAGCTATGAAAACAGAATTGCAGCAGATAGTAAGGACAACCACAAGGCCTTCTATAGTTATGTAAAGAATCCCCACGGCAATACCCAGATTTGCTCGGAGCTGTTGCACAATGGCACATCCTATACCGAGCCAACAGATATTGCCAATATACTGGCCGACAGAGTCAGTGTCAACTTTACTCCTCTCTCCCCCACCAAAGGGCCAATCCCAATACCAGTAGATTCCCAGGCACCCAGCATTACTACTGCACAGGTTAAAACAGCACTGTCCAAGGCCAAGAATACAGCTTCTATGGGACCTGACAATATCCCTGACTGTGTTCTACATGAACTACAGAGTGAACTGGCACCTCACCTGTCTGCTCTGTTCAATCACAGCCTCACCTCTGGATTTGCCAATATCAAATGGCACACTGCTACAGTCATCCCTCTCCAAAAAGCAGGAGTGACTACACACCCTGGGAACTATCGAACCATTAGCCTTGACAAGTCTGATATGCAAAGCTATGGAACGGATCATCATGGACGTAATAAACAAAGATATAGGGGAACCTCCAAACTCTTGATCCCACACAGTTTGGTTTTGTGAAAGGTAGATCATGCCTGCTCAACCTAGTTGAATTCTTTGAGCCAGTCAACAGAGCTGTGGATAAAGGCAAGGTGGTTCACACAGCCTACCTTGATCCGGCCAGGGCCTTTGATACCATTCCCCACTCAGTAATCATAGAAAAACTCATTAAGCTTGGCATCAACCCTTATATCACTAGGTGGGTTACAAACTGGCTCACAGATAGAACCCACAGTGTGAAAGTAGCTGACTTCAAGTCAGACTGTCGACCAGTCATGAGTGGAGTTCCACAGGGTTCAGTCCTGGGTCCTCTCCTGTTCGGTATCTACTTTTCTGAAGTTCAGGACAACACAAAGGGACTCCAGCTGACAAAGTTCACAGACAATTGCAAGTTGGGAGCCATAATTAACTCCCCGGGTGATGTTGACATCCTACAGAAAGGCCTCACTGAGGCCAATGATTGGTGTCAGAACCATGGCATTAAGCTCAATGCCAAAACATGTGTCGTCATCCCCTTTGGGAAAAAACAAGTTCCCATGAATTACCACATCAATGGTAGTCCACTGAACACAGAAGGCATCATAAGAGATCTGGGAACACAGGTTGACAGAAACCTCTCTTTTTACCACCACATTGCCACTGTGGTCAGAAAGTCTTTCTATGTGGCATATCTCATTACTAAGGGTTTTGCATCCAGGAAGAAAGAGGTCATTGTCTCCCTCTACTCTTCCCTCATTAGGCCAATCATTGAGTACCATGCCCCATTTAGCATGTACCTCACTAGTCACCTACAACAACTGGACAGGCCGCAAATATACCTCACAAAGAGGATCTTAGGCCTTAACCACTTGTTCTATACGGACAGACTTAAAAAACTCCATCTATTCCCTGTCTCATATCGCCTACTTAGAGGCAATCTCTGCTTGATTTACAAAGCCATGTCTGACCTAGCTCTGTTAGAAATGCCTACATCTAAAGAAATCCCAATCCCTC
>NC_056735.1:582448755-582518755 GCF_019279795.1 Protopterus annectens
AACCTGCATTTGCATGGTTTTGCACACCGGGCAGCACCGGTTAGCTAGAATATATAACTATTCCCAGCTCCACACAGTCTACTCTTCAATTTTTTTCCCTTGGAACTAGACAAACTTTCAACTTAAGCACTCAAACCATTCACTTCTCATCCCTGCACTTGCTCAAAACTCATAGCAAGCGCTAATAAACCTTAGAACTAGACCCCCCTATACTGTAGAGAAGGACAATGCTCTCTATTCGACCTTACCAGCCAATCAGTAAAACAGTTGACTGTACCTGTCCAGGCATGTCCAAAGGACAGTTTCAGGTGTATTGTCCGGTCCAACTGGAGAATCCTGGCATTTGAAGCAATGTTACAATTGCCTCATGTACACAGACAACCCTCTCCTCCTTCCACCAAACACTAATACATGCAAGAGATGCAATTATACAGCCAAACTGGAGGCTAAGCTCTCTCAACCCAAGACTGGACCAGGCAGTCAAGAGGAGGAGGGAATTACTTGCATCACACCACCAGTCTCACATAGACCTATGAAACCAGCAGCAGCAAAAAACACACATGAATACAGGAAAACATGCTCAGATGCTCTAAATAAAATCTGCAACAAAGACCTCCAAAGCAGACATCCAGGCAACCTCCGCTCCCCAACACAAACCATGAAACACATACTTCACAAAACCAGTGTACCACACAATCACAGCCCTTAAGGCAAAATAACATACCTAACACAGTAGTAATAAGTGACTCTATAGTCAGGCACACTGATGTCCCACTCACTAGGCTGAAAAAGGAGAAGGTTAATGTTAGCTGCCTGTTGGGTGCCAGGATCCTCCACATAACACAAACACTCAGGTCACTCCAGAACAAGTACAAATATGACTCTGTCATTATCCATGTTGGTGTGAATGACCTGAACTGTACCTCCCTGGACTACATGAAAAGAGACATAGAGGAGCTCTCTGATCACATAGCCCAGGCTGGTATAATCCTGACCCTGAGTAGCATCCTGCCCTCACCAAGAATGATACCATGGTATCGAGAAACAATTATCAATTTCAACAATTGGCTAAGCTTCTGGTGTCATTCAAAGGGGATACAGTGTCTGTTGGCCTGGGATGACATGCTCGTCAAGCCATGCTGCTTCGCTAGAAACAGGTTGCACCTGTCATCCTTAGGCTTTTGAATACTGGCTAAGGCTCTTGCCACCCCCATAGTGCCTTTTTTAGGCAAGGCTCAAAATACAAACCTACCGCCGTAAATAGCACAAGTAGCAAAAAACTGAGGGCAATGCTACTCAATGTCAGAAGTCTAAACCTCAAAATGCACGCACTAGAGGCACTCCTCAGTATGGACAAAATTGATATATGTGCAGTAACAGAAACCTGGTTTACGGCTCCAGAGAGCACCCCAGCACTACCAGGCTACAACTCATTCATACATTTCTGCCACAAAACCCGGACCGAAATACAAAAGGCAGGGGAGTATCCATATTCATCAAGGATACCCACACATCCAGGTTAGTGGCACAGCACAATGCTTCAGAGATCATCCACGTGCAACTAACAACAGGCAAAACTGCTATTCAAATTATAGCTTGCTACAGATCACCCAACATGTCCCAGGACCCCCATTCCATATTCCTGGAAACACAGGGAAACATAAAGGTCCTACCAAACACCCTGATATTGGGTGATTTCAATTACACAAACATTAACTGGGAGAAGTACTCAAGTACAAACTCCCTTGCCCAATATTTCCTAGAATTTATAAACTCAAATGCCCTGGATCAACTGGTCAACACCCCTACTAGAGGTGACAACATATTGGACCTGGTCATCACCAACATGGGCGACCAGTGTTCCACACCTGAGGACAACCCTCGCTGGTTAGATCTGACCATAAACTAATCACTCTGGATATCCACATTCCACCACCACCCCCGGTCAAAGAAACCACCGTGAAAATCTTTTCAAAAACAAACTTCACGTTACTTAGGACCGAGGTGGGAAGTTTCAAAGCCCCCGCGCTAAAGGATAATGCTGTCCAAGCTGTAAAATTCTTTATTAATGCACTCTATAGGCACATTCAAGAATGCATGGATCGTGCTATCCCAAACAAAACCAAGACTCGCTCCTCCAAGACTAGGAAACCAGTCTGGTGGATCTCTGCCATAAACAAACTATACAATAAAAGGAGGAAAATAGTACAGAAAAGAGTAAAATCCCAAGAAGGGAAGACATCCCTGATCAGTATCAGCAAGAAACTACGTTCCCTAATAAAATTATCCAAGCCTAGCTTTGAAAGAAAAATTGCCATAGACTCCAAAGATAACCACAAGGCATTCTTTAGCTGTGTCAAGAATCTAAGTGGCAATTCTCAGATCTGCTCAGAGTTACTGCAGAATGGCACAAAATACACTGAACCAACCAATATAGCCAGCATCCTGGCAGACAGGTTCAGTGCAAACTTCACCCCCCTCTCACCCCCAAAAGGCCCCATAACTATACCAGAAGAATGTAGTGACCCTGAAATCACAGACACTCAGGTTAAAACAGCTCTCTCCAAAGCCAAAAACACAGCATCAATGGGACCAGATGGTGTCCCAGGCTGTGTCCTACATGAGCTCAAAGATGAACTAACCCCTCACCTAAGCACACTGCTTAAACTCAGCCTCTCCACAGGCTACATGCCCATAGAGTGGCAGTCAGCAATGGTTATTCCACTCCACAAAGGTGGAGCCACAACAGACCCAGGAACTATCACCCTATAAGCCTGACTAGCTTGGTCTGCAAAGCTATGGAGAGCATCATCATGGATCTCATTAACAGAGACATAGGAAACCTCCAAACACTGGACCCTACCCAGTTTGGCTTTGTTAAGGGCAGATCATGCCTCCTAAACCTGGTGGACTTCTTTGAGACAGTTACCAAGGCTATAGATGAGGGAAAGGTGGTCCACACAGCCTACCTAGACCTCACAAAGGCCTTCAACACCATTCCCCACTCAGGTATTATAGACAAGCTCACCAGCCTGAACATAAACCCTATGTCATGAGATGGGTTGCCAACTGGCTTATGGGCAGAACCCACATTGTAAGAGTTGCGGGAGCTAGATCTGATTCTAAACTGGTTAGAAGTGGCATACCCCAGGGCTCAGTCCTAGGACCCCTCCTGTTCGGCATATACTTCTCAGAGGTACAGGCAAGCACAGGTAGACTATGGCTGACCAAGTTCGCAGACGACTGTAAACTAGGGGCTATAATTGACTCTCCGGCTGACACAAACATCTTCCAAAAGGGTCTCACTGAGACAGATACCTGGTGTCAAAAACATGGCCTCAAGTTAAATGCCAAAAAGTGCATAATCATCCCCTTTGGAAAAAACAAAGTACCTACAAACTACCACATAGGTGGTAGCCCCCTAAATACAGAAGACGTAATAAGGGATCTGGGGACCCAAGTAGATAGTAACCTCACCTTTGATAATCACATTGCCAAAGTGGTTAGAAAATTCTTCTATGTGGCCCACCTAATCGCAAAAGGATTTGCATCCAGATCAAAAGAGGTCATTTGGCCCCTCTACGCATCACTCATCAGACCAATCATAGAGTACAATGACCCATTTGGGATGTACCTTACAAGACGCCTACAACAACTGGAAAGACCAGAGATGCACCTCACCAAGAGGATCACTGACCTCAAGCAGATGCCCTATGCAGCTCAACTGAAGAAACTACAGCTGTACTCGGTTGCATACCGCCTACTCAGAGGTGATCTCTGCCTGACATACAAGGACATGTCCAACCCAGAATTGATGGACATGCTCCACCTAAAAGAAACCATATCCCCTCGAGCCACACCCTCTAGGGATTTAAACATCATCACAACAATAAATAAGATGTGCTGGAGGGATAGATTCCTGTCCCAGAGACTTCCCATGCTCTAGAACAAGATTCCAATCTTCATTAGGCAGAGCTCCTCGCTATCCCTCTTCAAGAGAAACCTTGACGAGTGGATGGGAAAAAGAAAGTTTACACCAGGGATCACTTCAATGGCTCTGCTGGACAGAGGTACAGGGAACTAATCTAAGGGGGTGGCAAAAGCCAACACATTCCGGTGAGGCTTATAGATGCCTTTCGGCAGGTAGCGTAGTACCTACCTATGAACCTATGAACCCATATTTTGTATCGGAAGTTTTTTTTTTTTAATTTCTCCAAGCCTTTTGGATTTCTAATACCATGACAGGAATGGACCCCAGTCCTAAGTAAAAATATGATTACAGTTCATGAAATTAGTATTGCTTCAATCTTTGATGTTAGCCAGATGTGCTCTTCACAACACCCACAATGTGCCCAGTAATGATTCCTTCTGCAATTCATATGGGGTTACATATATCGTAATATATCTAAGTACGATTGTAAATTATTTTTTGTAAGACCCATTACTCCTACTACTAGAGGAACTGTCTGGCTATCCTTCTTCCATGTTGCCCTCATTTCTGCTTGTAAATCCTAGTATTTTATGCCTTTGTGTCTCTCTGGACATAAGACACTGTAGTCACTAGGTGTAGCAATTTCAGTGATCAATGCTACTTTTGTCTTCTTTTCATGGATTATTATATCTGGTTTTCTCCCATCTATTTTTTGAACTGTTGATAATGGGTCATCCCATGTGATATAAACTTCATAATCTTCTATAATGCTTTGTGGCTCATGTTTCCAGCACTTTACAGTTACTTCAATATTATAATGTTAGCACAATCCACAATGTAACAGTCTTGCCACACTATTATGTCTTCCAGTATACAGTTTTTCTGCCATTAGTATATCACAACCAGCAACAAGCTGTGTAAATGTTTCCAATAGTTTTACAAAAACCTACATTTGTCTGTTTCTTCCCACATGTTCAGTGGACTTTGTAAACCAACCCGTATGTGGTCAACTGTCTTGGGTCACCAATAGTAACCTTATATCTTTTGGTTTAAATTCACCTCTCCTTAACCATTCCTGTGTTTCATCCTAATCAACCTGAGGTTGTTCCAATAGTTTTTATACTTGTAACTATATTTATGCATTTTCCAAATTTCTTGCCTTCTCATCTGATCCTTTACCTTATAATCTTCTCATTATTCCCCTCATTTTTTAAAACTTTCACTTCGTTTGGGTCTTTTGAGGTCAGCAAATATGTATGCAGTCCTATGATTACAGATCTATACATGTAATCTTTTTCAAGGAAGACCATACGTCCTTCAGAAAAGAGAATATATAGTCTTGGCATGCACTGATATTTATAAATCATTTGATGAGCATGCAACATCCTTCTTGTTTTCCTGTCCAACTGATCCAACATCTTTCGGGGCCAGCCAGTCACTCCAAAACTATAAATTAGGACAGGACAAACAAGTTGGTTTATGTTCCTAGATGTCAATGATGTTTACAGTATTAATTTTAGTCTTCTAAAATAAACCTTACTAAGTTTTATTTGCATTTATATATACTCCTTCTTGATAAAGTTATTTTATATCAGATTCCTCTCCCAGACTGATGTTTTCTTGGTACTACAGTTTCCTGCTTTAAATGTTGCTTTTGCACACTTATCAAGACCACATGACAGTCTTATATCATCTGAAAAAGCTTTAACCACCTGCAGGTGTGTTATTAGTTCCTCATCTGATGCATTATACAGTGTGATCCACAGAGAGAAGATAAGAAGTCTTTACCCTTTTTTGTTTTCTAGGAGACAAATTGTAGTCATGACCTTATCTGTTAAGTAAACAGGTTAATGGGTTAAGGGCAAGACAAAAGAGCAGCTGTTAAAAAGAGTCACCCTGAACTATCGTCTTTTGAATTTTTATTCTTGTAATAATAATTTGTCCTTGATCGTGGCTTAATTGCAGAGTGGTTTGCCACTGTTTCATGGTCATTGTAATGAAATCAATCAGTATGGTGTGTATCTTACACATTTTTAAGCACTCTTTTATCATGAATGTGGGTTACTATAATATATTTTTTGTAGTCTGTCCATGCCATACTTACATTCTTCCCATTTTTACAGTTCTCCATTATGACTTTGTTTAACAACAAATGATCCTTTGTTCCATATGACTTTCTTTTATTACTCTTTTGTTCTATTGCCATGATTGAATTTTCTTCTAGAAGACAATAAACTCTGTTGGCAACAAATCCAGTGTATATTTTATACATCGTTGGAAGGCAAGTTATTAGTCTATAGTTTTAAGGATAGCTTGCAGGTTCAGTCTTAAGCAGTATTGTTTTTACTAACCAGGTTGGTGTCTATTCAGGGTGCACATATAAATAGTTCTTACTCATGGCTAAATGTTCATGTAAAAATGTTAATGCTTTTATCCAGAAATCAGGAACTGCATCTGGGCCTGGGGTTTCCAATTAGCAGCTTTTCTTAACTTTGTTTCAATCTCTGTGGCCATTTCTTCATTCTGTTTCATATCCTGAACATTTGAACTTCTTATTCTTTATTTTACGTCTTCTATACATTTAGCATATTTGTTATGTTCCACAGGATCTTCATAGATATTTCTGCAAAATGCATCTATTTTTTTCTTTTTTGGTGGTGTTTTAATTCCTTTTTCCTTGTTTCCCAGTTCTCTACAAAACTTTTTAAGTCATCAATACATTACTTATTTTGTAGTTTTCCTTCACATTTGTTGACCTATTTTCTAAGTTTTGCTGCCTGTGCTGATATGTTTAGTTTATTATTTGTGATAGTGCATGATAGATCCTAGTTTATTCTAATACTGTGCAATGCCTTTATCACATCAAACTTTTTGAGTATTTTTGCTGAGCTGCTCCCTCTTCTATACTATTCTAACAGTGATACTTCGTGTCTTAATTGCTTTATAGTATTCTCTGTTCGATAATTCCACTATGGCATTTGATTTTTCCCCTTCCTCTCCCCTACTGCCCTGTGTATTTGTGGTAAGACATTATCTGTTACTCATTTAGTGTCATAGTAATATATCTTATTTACTTCTGTTATATCACATGAATCTCTATGAACTGTCCTAATTACTGTGTTCATTTGTTTTCTCAAACTTCTAACTTTTGGGGTTTTATTGACTTTCTGTAGTCAATTTCTTTCATTGATCTTTTCAGCCCATTTCTATTAAATCAACCAACTCTTATAGGTTCATAGTAATTACTACGCTATCAGCACTGGGGCCTATATAAGCCTAGCCAAAAAGGTTCCCTGGCTTTCACACTCAAGAAAATTATTTTCCTGTGCTCCTGCCGAGCATTGCCACAGATGTGATCCCTGGGGTGAATTTTCTATTTCCCATCCAGTCGTCAAGATTTTTCTTAAAAAAAGGCCAATGAGGAGCTTTGTTTGACATGAATGCGTAGTTTGTTCCAGAGTATGGGAAGTCTCTGGGACAGGAATCTATCCCTCCAGCATATTCTGTTTATTTTGGTGAAAAGGTTTAGGTCCCATGAGCATGCAGTACGGAGAGATTGGGATTTCTTTAAGTGTAGCATGTCCAACAGTTCTGGGTTTGACATAGCTTTGTATGTTAGGCAGAGATCATCTCTGAATAAGTGTTATGCGATGAAGTAGATCTGGAGTTTTTTGAGACGGTCTGCGTTTGGCATCTGTTTGAGGCCGATAATCCTCTTAGTGAGGTATTTCTGTGGTCTTTCCAATTGTTGCAGGTGTCTTGTAAGATACATGCCAAATGGGGCATTCTACTCTATAATGGGTCTGATGAGGGATGAGTAGATAGGAACAATGACCTCCTTTTTTTCTAGAGGAGAACCCTTTTGTGATGAGGTGTGCCATGTAGAATGATTTCCTGACTACTGTGCTGATGTGGTTGTCAAAGGAGAGACTACTGTCCATCTGTGTCCCGAGGTCTCTTATCACACATTCGGTGTTTAGTGAGCTACTTCCAATGTGGTAGTTCATGGGTACTGAGTTTTTCCCAAAGAGGATGACAATGCACTTCTTGGCATTGAGCTTGAGGCCATGACTTTGACACCAAGCATCTGTCTCTATGAGGCCCTTTTGTAGAATGTCTGCATCATTAGGTGATTCTATTATGGCTCCCAGTTTGCAGTCATCTGTGAACTTTGTTAGCCAAAGACCTTCTCTGTTGGTCTGCACTTCAGAGAAGTAGATGCCAAACAGGAGAGGACCCAGGACCAAACCCTGTGGTACTCCACTCATCACTGGTTTGAAGTCGGACTTGGAATCAGCTACTTTTACTGTGTGGGTTCTGTCAGTGAGTCAGTTGGCCACCCATCTTGTGGCATAGGGATTTATGCCCAGTTTCGTGAGTTTATCTATAATTCCAGAGTGGGGGGTGGTATCAAAAGCCTTGGCAAGGTCAAGATAGTCTGTGTGCACTACCTTGCCCTCATCTACAGCTCTGGTGACTGCTTCAAAAAGTCAATCAGGTTTAGTAAACATGATCTACCTTTTACAAACTCAAACTGAGTGGGGTCCAGGGTTTGGAGGTTGCCTATGCCTTTGTTTATAAGCTCCAAGATGATATGTTCCATGGCCTTGCAGACCAGGCTCATCAGACTAATGGGGCGGCTCTGGGATCCATGGTGGCACCCCCTTTGTGGAGTGGGATAACTGTCACTGTGTGTCATTCAGTAGGCACATAGCCTGAGGCAAGGCTATGATTGAACATGGTACTTAGTTGAGGTGCAAGTTTATTCTGTAGTTCATGCAGTACGTAGCCTGGGATGTTGTCTGGTCTCATGGATGCTGTGGTCATGGCTTTGGAGAGTGTGGTCTTTACTTGTTCATCCATGATTACAGGGCCTTTGCATTCTTCTGGTATTAAGATGGGCCTTTTGGAGGTTGAGAGGGCGGTAAAGTTAGCACTGAACCTATCTGCCAGGGTGTTGGGAATATCGGTTGGTTCTGTATATTTAGTGCCATTGTGCTGTAGCTCAGAGCAGATCTGAATGTTGCCATTGAGATTCTTGACATAGCTGCAGAATGCTTTGTGGTTTTCTTTGGAATCAGTGGTGATTTTATTTTCATAACTGGCTTTGGAGGATTTTATGAGGGATCTCAGCTTCTTGCTGAGCCTGACCAGGGAGTTCCTCCAATTTTGGGATTTTACTCTTTTTTGCAACAGCTTCTTCCTAATGTTGTAGAGTTTGTTTATGGCAGGGGACCACCAGATTGGTTTCCTTTTTTGGAGGATGGAATCATGGTTCTGTTGGGGATGGCACAATCCATACACTTGTGTATGTGCTTATACAGTGCATTTGTGTAAGATTCAGCAATCATACCTGTATTTTTCATCTGCATGGGTATTGTGAAGTTTGCCACGTCTGTCTTAAGAAGCATGAATATGGCTTTGGAGTATTTTTTTACGGTGGTTTCCTTAATGGGTGGCAGGGGTGGGATATGAATGTCTAGGGTGATTAGTTTGTAGTCGAATCTGACCAGCGAGGCGTTGACCTCTGGCTTGGAGTACTGGTTACCCATACTGGTAATCACCAGGTCCAAGATATTGCTGCTCCTGGTGGGGGTGAGGACAAGCTGATCGACGGCACTGGAATTTATGAATTCCAGAAAACATTGATTGAATGAGTTGGTACATTTGTAGTTTTCCCAGTTGATAGTGGGGTAGTTGAAATTGTCCATAATTAAGGTTTTGGGTTGTACCTTAATATTTTCTAGTATCTTAAGAAATGAAGAGTGGGAAACCTGGGGCATGGTGGGGGATCTGCAACAAGCTATAACCTGGATTGCAGTCATGCCCAGTTTTAGTTGTACTTGGATAATTTTGGATGCATAATGTTGAGCAACTAGCCTGGAGATGTGGATATCCTTAATGAATATGGACACGCCTCCGCCTTTAATGCTTCGGTCCAGGTTAGGTGGCCGAAAGGTGTGGTATGAATTATAGCCTGGTAATTCAGGGGTGCTGTCTGGAGCCCTGAACCAGGTCTCTGTCACTGCACATATGTCAATGTTCTCCATTTTAAGGAGTGCCTCGAGTGAGTGCATTTTGAGGTTTAGACTTCTAACATTGAGTAGCATTATCCTGAGAGTTTGCTTGCTTGTACCTGTTATGGTGGTGAATTTGGCATCTGAACCTTGCCTAAAAAAGGCACTATAGGGGTGGCAAGAGCCTTAGCCAGTATTTGGAATCCCAGGGGTGACATGTGCAGGCCATCTCTGGCAAAGCATCATGGTCTGTCGACCATGTCGTCCCAGACAGACAGATACTGGATCCCCTTAGAATGACACCAGAAGCTTAGCCAATTGTTGAAGTCAATCATTTTGTCCTTGTACTGTGGTATCATTCAGGGTGATGGCAGGATGCTACTCAGGGCTAGGGTCATACCTGCCGGGGCTACAAGATCCAAGAGCTCCTCCATGTCTCTTTTCATGTAGTCCAGGGAGGTACATCTCAGGTCATTCACTCCAACATGGACAATGACAGAGATGTATTTGTACTTGTTATGGAGTGACCTGAGTGCATGCATTATGTAGCAGATCCTGGCACCCGACAGGCAGCTGACAGAAACTTTCTCCTTGTTTAGCCTGGTGAGAGGGACATCAGTGTGGCTTACTATAGAGTCACCTATGACTAGTGTGTTGGGTATGTTGTTTTGCCTTATGGGCTGGGGTTGATTGGTACACTGATTTTGTGGGCTATGTGTTATTTGGGTAGTGTTGTGGGGTGGTGGTTGTCTGCATTTCAGCTTGGGACACCTTTGTTGCTTGGGCAGATATTTATTGAGACCCTTCATGAATGTGGGGGTGTGCTTTCTGTTTCTATGTATGGGTTTTTGTAGTGTGAGTTTTGAAGGACTATGTGTTGAGTGTGATGTGGTGCAGGTGTTAACATTCTCCTCTTGACTTTCTAGTTCAGTCTTGGCTGGAGAGTGCTTGGCTTCCAGTTTGGTTATATAAGTGCATCTCTCACAGGTTGTAGTGTTGGATGGTAGGAGGAGAGGGTTGTCAGTGTACATGAGGCAATTGCTACATTGCCCCAAGATGCCCAGATGCATCAGCTGGAGAGGAGAAAACACCAGGAGCTGACCCATGGACATGCCTGGATAGGTGCTTATGTATTTAAGTATTAAGAACTGTTTTCCGCTTGACAAGTGAGGAAAGTCAATTGCTGTAATAATTTGTAGTTTATTTAGTGCTTACAATGAGTTCTGAGCAAGTGCTGAACAAAAGGAAACAGTTTTGAGTGCTGAAACTAAAAAAATGGCTAGTTCTCTTAGATCATCTTCTTGTTCTTCTTGTAAACTGAGGGTATATTCTTTGTTCTCCATTTCCTGTGGGTATTCTATAGAAATTTCCAGAGGATCTTCCTGTGCCACATTCTTATCAATTTCATCCTGTGTTGTCTGTTACTATTTCATATATTAACTCATGGGCCTATCACTCTGCAACAGTAACTGCATCAGAGTTGGCAAAGTTTGCTGTTCCTTCTCTTGCTGTGCAACTCCAGCTGAACTTTCGTACTGGTTTCCTATGGAAGGCTTCGAAGTATCCTCATATAGCAACTGATCAGATGTTTCCCACTCCACGGGTTTCTGTTTAGCTTGGGGATTCATTACTCTATCCTGGTGTGGTGTTATCAGAGTTAGATCTTCTATACTAAATCCTTCACTTTGCAGGTAATCCATAACCTCAGTTTCTGTTTCTTTAACTTCTCCATTACTAATCCTCTTTTCTACTTTTCCTCTTTGTTTCTTATTTTTTTGTATTGTAAGACTTTCCATATCCAGATGCCTTTTCTTGTATTTCTCTTCAGATATCTTTGGTGCTCTTCTTTTTGTATTGATTAGTTTTGCTTTCTCCTTTGCATAAATGCTGCACCATAATAAATCTCTTTTTCTTTCGCATGTCCATATTTCTTCTTCGGATGTCTCCTGTACCTCCTGTTTCTCCTTATTTGGGGGACTTGTTCCATCATGCTGTGATATAATCTGTGTTAGACTCTTCACCAAATCCTTCACTTCACAGTTATTCCGTAACTTCGTCTGTTTTCTTAAGTTCCACTTTACTAATCTTCTGTTCTACATTCCGTCTTTGTGATCTTATTATTTGTATTGTGAAATTTTATATATCTGGATGCCTTTGCCTGTATTTCTCTTAAAATATCTTTGGGGCTACTGTTTTTGTATTAATTAATTTGGCTTTCTCCTTTGTGTAAATATTTCATCATATCAAATCTCTCTTTCTTTCCCATGTCCATATTTCTTTTTTGTACCTTTCAGAAATCTCTAGATGTTATTCTTTATATTTTTGTACTTCCTCAGTTGCTTCTTTTTCCAAATGGACCACAGTTTCTTGGTCTATGTATATAATACATCTGTTGTATTAATGAGCACAAATTTTATTTGAAGCTTCTGGCAGTCTTTCTTGTGCAAATATTTTTTGTTCCTCTAATTTCTCTCTTAATCTTTTTGTGTGCATTCTGTCTGGAAATTCTAAGCTCTTTGCATAATAGTACCAATACATACTTTCTTTATTATCTTCAGTAGTCAACTCTACTATGCATTGTCAGACCCCACTCTGATGGCCCTCCTGCATATCCACAAAACAAACAGTACCAGAATTACCCGTTCTAAAGACTTAAACCTTGCCTGTCATATAAATAGGACCTGCCGGAGAGATAGGTCTGTATCACAGAGACTACCCTGTCTAAGGAACAGGCTCCCCTTCCATGTGAAGCAGAGCTCCTCCCTAATCCAATTCAAGTGCAACTTAGACAACTGGATGGGAAACTAAAAAAACATTCCTGATTTGGCACCTATGTCTCTGATGCAAACAGGTAACCTGTAAATAGTTCATCTCCCTGGCCCATGTTTACACATATCAAGGGTATCAGAATTCATCAGAGATTTGGGATGCATGGCTAGGCTTAAAAAGTCCCTTGTGGTTGCTAGCCTAATAAACACCTATGAACCTATGAATCAGGCCTGAAAATAGGGATGTTCCTCAAAATATGGACAGTTGAGAGGTTTGCACCAACTTGGTTATTACCAGATCACAAATAACATAAAATAAATTAACTTAAATAACATGCAATAATAACAACAAATATGAACAACATAATATTTGAATGCAGAAACTGCATTCCCATGAGATTATACTTGCATACTGTTTCCTCTCATAGCAGAGAACAGGAAAAATTTCCAGACACACATCCATCACTGCTTATATCTTCTTAATCACTTCAGGGAAAGGTGGGAACCACCTTTATGAACATAAAACCACCCACCAACAGAATGATCATCAATCCAAAAAGACAGAGAGTGCAAGAAACCAAAAACCTGTTCACTATCTCTTAAAACCACCCACCAACAAAATAATCATTACCAATTCAAAAAGACAGGGACTACAGGAAACCAAATCCTGTTCACTCTCTCTTAAATACTAACCCCCCTCTCCTATCTAAACCCAGCCAAAATTATCTAATTTCCTTTCATCCCTACTTAGGGGTGCTACTGAGTTAAGGATGTCTGGGAAAGTTTAGTTGAAACAGTTTACTTCTTTATCTTGGGATAGGTACTTTAGGAAGTTTTAATTGCATTGTTGGATTAATGAATAAAAAGTAATGATTTTTTAAATGCTCCAGTTTAAGGTGTAACGTATTTTTGTTTGTTTCCAGATTACACAAGTAGGGTAATGGTCACTCCCTGAGTTAGAGAGTGTGTCTGTGACATATAAAGAGTATTGTTGTTTGATCAGTCTAAAATGTTACTTCTGCTGGTGACTTAGTCTGTTTTTGCGTGTTCTGATATTAATTGAGATTGTCCAAGGAAGTTCATGGAAGGCAGATGTGAAGTCAATGTTTGTAAGCAGGATAATTAAGTCCAGTCCAGGACTGATTCAGAAAAGATATGCAAGAAAGAGTGTCATCTACAGTGTCTATATGTTTTGTTGTGGTGTTTGTTGGGAAGTGTATAACTGATGTATGAAATATTTGATTGGTATTACGTTTTGAAATACTTGATTGGTATTTAGTGTAACGGTTAACAGAGTTTTGAGTTTTAAAAGCTGCTACTGATTTGTTAAAAGTGGAAGCCTCTAGCTTACAAGGTAAAAAAACATTATACAGTTTGCTCATTAAATAACCTGTCCAGGTTCAGCATGCTGTAAGTGGCAGGAGGGGGAGAATTTGCTCAGTCAATGTTGTTAGTTTAAGACATGTTTGTAATTGTTAAAATGTTTGGCTTGTAAAACTCAGTCTAATCAGGTAGTTCTCTTTTGTCACATATACTCCTAACATTGAAGTACAACATTTTTAGACATTCAAGGGATATTTTCTGATATGTTTGAGTTATACAAGTTTGTAGTAGCATCTAGTAAAATGTTAACTAAATGCATTAGTTCAGTCATCAATTAAGTAAATGAATGAACATATTTCTGAAGCATATCATGATTAAGGGGAGACAGCTAAAGTGAAATATATTTATGGCAGTATATTAGATAGAGTTATTTAGTTCCTCTGTTGATGATTGGTAGCCTATTTTGCTATGAGTGTGTTTGTGCATTGCAGTTTCTAAGATTCAGTTTCTGAGTCTATATCATTTGAGTGAAAACCCTTCTCTCCGGACACCTGTATCTGTCAAACCCTAACTGCTGAAAGCTTGCTCCATCAAACACCTTTTTTAGTGAATATTTTTCTAGGGTAAAAAATACTTGGCCAGTATAACACATGCAAAAATGTAACAAAATTTAAAACCCGGCAAGGTGGGGGACTGCACCCCTCACATCCCCCAGTGTGGGGAGGCTGTGCCACCCACACACCTCTAACTAAATATATCAAATCTGAGATCGGACTACAGTGGGGAAAGGGGCAAATTCCCAAGGACGGACAAGCGTTTTTTTCCCCTCAGAAAAAATTTGCTAAAGCGGCCATTCGATGGAACAAGCTTTTGGCAATTAGGGTTCTACAAACAGGTGTTCAGAGAAAAGGGTTTTTGCTCAACTGAAGTAAACCCTCAGTTTCCACATACTTGATGCATTTAAATACAGTTGCTTTCAGTAACCAGCTAAGTGCAGAGGCACATGCAGATAATAATAATGGTTATTGAAAGGGACATGTAGAAAATAACAAATGCCAATATGGGCTACTAAGTAATCTGGGAGCTGTAAGGAGCTACTGCAGAACAAAAACAAGTTAAGCAATGGACGTATGGATAACATTTTATTTTATAAAGAAACAATGGCAGTACTGTGCAAGGCGGTGCAGCCAAAATGAGAGCAACAAGTAGTTTTTCCAAACAAATAGCATGCAAATCAGTACAAATTAAAGCCAAATTATACTGCCTTTAGCAACTGAGTAAAATAAGTGAGAGAGTAATATAAGTGCAGAGAATGAGTTATATAACAGTTATAAGCACTAAAACAAAAAGCTTTATATATACAGAGAAAGATGCCCCATTGCTGCACATGGTATAGCCAGGCCAAACCTGGTTAGAAATGATCAAGCCAATAGCATCATGTAGCAAGGAAAGGCAGCACAGGGAGCCCAGCCATAAAATGCAGCAGTAATTGTGATATACAGCACAATTTAAAAACTAAACTTTAAAGACACTACGAATAAGATAAATAATTGTAAACTAAGCCTGCTTCAAGCAAAATGGCCAAAACACTAGGAAATGTGCTCATCTTACAAGAAAAAAAGGAACCTTTGCCCAATAAAAAGTGTTAACAGATTAGCTGCAAATCCACATTAAATCACTCATTCAGAAGTAGCTAAAGAAATAATAATAATAATAATAATAATAATAATAATAATAATAATAATAATAATAAAACACTTGCCTGATATCATTGATATCTTTGTGACTAGTATCTAGATTGAGTCTATATCACATTGTCGAACTTTTAAAAGTTTGAACGTCATATGGTTGACCTCATATGATTGAACTTTTAAAAGTTTGAACATTTCAACGAAGATCTCTGTATAGTGCGGAATGGGAAGATTTCCATTTTCTGCACTGTAGTGCAATTTCAGAGTTGGTATATTTAAAGAGTGTGGGGTGTGGGTGGTGCAGGAGGGCTTGCCTGACCCTGCTTAAACCGTTCAGGTAGGTTTTTTCTTTGGTTTATTTATTTATTTATTTTTTATTATTACATTTTCAAACTTTTAAAAGTTTGATCATATGGTGTTGACCATATGATGTTCAAACTTTTAAAAGTTTGATTATGTAATATAGATGCTCATGATTAACTCTGGTTTGCACTGTCCACCTAGTAGCAGTGCATAGTAGGAAAATTCAATACAAAGCAGCCTAGCCAAACAACTAATAGAGTAGCATGCCATGATTTACAGCACAGTTTAAAAGCTAATCTTAGTTGTGTCTTTCGGCTTTTCCCAGTTAGGGGTCGCCACAGCGGAACTCCGGTCCGCTAATGATTGGTAGCTGATTTTTACGTGCTGAGTTACCAGCCCTGACATCCAACCTTCAATGAAGGTACGCCCATTCATCATGTCTCCATGCAGAAGATGCTCTAGCTGAGAATCGAACTGGACAGCGTCTTACTGTGAGGCGACAATGCTACCGCAGCACCACCACCACAGGTTTAAAAGCTAATCTTAGTAATCACTGTAAATCAGAAAAACAATTGTAAATTTTTTTGTGTGTGTTCAGAAACAGATTTTTGTTTAAAAAAAAAAAAGTAAAGTAGCAAGTAGCCTAGATTTTTTTCCTTTTAAGTTAACACATTGTAGAGAAGCTGAGGAGGTCCTTAATTATCCCAAATGTTTGCTCAGAATATAGCCTGATAGGTTTATATTTTGAAATAGAACCTGGCCTATTTCCCCAGGGGCAAATAGAATTGACTCCCTCTTATTTTAAAAAAAAAGTTGACCTATATCAGGCATAAAACAGTGGACATTCTACTATCGGTCCATTATAACTTGACATAATAAAGATATCTGGTATTGTGGGGTGCTTTCAAGCAAGATTTTCGATCCTTAGCCAACGGCAAGGAATGTATTGAGAAGGTTAGGCTCACGGTTGCCTGTGCCAACTTCAAATTCAGAATTTAAGAACTGAAAAGATGTTACAGATAGAACCAAAATAAGGATATGCAGATTAGTCAGGAGTCAAAGAATTTAAAGATAGAGGCAAGGAATATTGTATGTGTGATACAACAGCAAATGTTGGAAAGACACAAAGGGCTATTCTGGGCAAAGTAAATCAGCTAACCTAAATACTCAGCAATGCGGTTGAGCAAACAAAGTTGTGCCATCCCTGTATTGAGGGATACTCAGAGGAGACTGCAGTAAGGTGCCCAAGGTATCAGTTTCATTAGAGCTGCTTTTTTATAAGTAACTGTGTCAGACTTCTACAGAACTGACTAGATATGGCCAGGAAAGTATTTTTTTTTCTGAGTTTGATTGACTGGTATAATTTAGAAGAGACCCAAAAGGATGTTCTTAATGTTCTTATTCCCTTGCTGAAATCGCTAGCACTATTTCCTCCTTGCATTCAGAGAAAAGTCCATGCCCAGACTATATTGCAGTCTACAAAATGCTGAGTGGATATTCCAAAGACACTCTTGGCCGTATAAACTTAAGCGTTTCCAAAGAGTTCCTTCTGCTACAGCCCAGAATTGCCATCATCAACACTATCCCTAAGAAGGATAAAGATCCAGTAGAAATACAGAACTATAGATTGAAGTTATGAATTTCAGTGAAGGCAAAGAACTGGCAAACATCCTTACACTCAGGCTACGTTAAGTTATATACAAGCTAATGGGAGGGGTCTATATCAAAATATCGAAAGTTTACTTACCCGAACACCTAAACGCCGACACATATTCCACGAACCGCAAATACACCGAATGCCCTCAACTTTGAAATTCAAAAACTCAAAATGTCATAGTTGGTCCCATCCCACCACCCGCTACATACTACCTACACAAACAAACTAAATAAACCACATACATACACTAAACAAATTCCTACTTCTAACCCTAAACTAAACCCTACTTCTAACCCTACACTAAATCTTTCATATACCACGAAGGGTGCACTTAACTTAACCCGCACCCTTCCCTAAGGTCTGTAACTATCACACACTTACCTTAAAAAGCTGTACCCAAACAAACTAAATAATCCACACACATACACTTAATAAAACCCTACTTCTAACCCTACACTAAATCTAACATACGTTACCATCTATGCACTTACCTTAACCGGCACCCTAACCCTAAGGTCTGTAACTGTCCCACACTTACCTTACGGAGCTATACCGCAGAAGGGCCAACCATGATGAATCGATGTTTTGAATTTTGCACTTCAGGATGATTGATGTTTTTGCAGTTCGATGAAGACGTGTCAGCGTTTAGATGTTCGGGTAAGTAAACATTTCAGTTTTTAATATAGACCCTAGTGGGGGATAGTCAACAGGGCTTTATCCTAGAGAAGCAATGCATTCTGTGACTTTTTTGATTTTTTTCAATATACAACAGCTTAGTGCTGCGGTAGCATTGTCGCCTTACAGCAAGACGTTGTTGCGTTCAATTCTCAGCTAGAGCGTCTTCTGTGTGGAGGCATGTGTGAATGGGCGTGCCTTCGTTGAAGGTTGTGCGTCAGGGCTGGTAACTCGGCACGTAAAAATCCACTACCAAATATTAGCAGACTGGAGTTCCACTATGGCGACCCCTAACCGGGATAAGCCAAAAGACACAACAACAACAACATATATCAACTTAGTAAGTTACCCAATATTCCTTCAGCAGCAATATTTGAAGATGTTAACATAGCATTTGACACACTTCATTGGCAGTACATTTTGTCAGTGCTAGAAAGCTTTAGAATTAGGGATGCTTCTTGGAATGGTGTAAGTTATTTTACTGTATGTTATACTGCTGGCACAAGTGGTTATGAACAACTACTGTTGACATCCCTTTCAAATATGTCACAAAGCTCACCAAGGCTGCCCACCATCACCTCTGCTATTTATCTTAGCAATATAACTCCTCAGCCTTTTCATACAGAAAAGCCACACACATTGTGGTATACCAATATAAGTTATTCTTACAGATTCATGGTTTGCAGGTGATATGGCTTGCAAATCTATAAACTTATCTAACTGAAATTGTGCAGCTATTCAAGGATTTTGGTAGCTTCACTGGCCTTCTTATCAACAAAGAAAAAATGGTGATATCTCCCTGAAAGCAAGCTGTCAAAGGGTCCAAGGCATTGTTATTCAACACGGGCTAAGATTTGTGTCATCCCATGCATACTTACACATTCAAGTATCCTCAATTTCCACAGAGATACCTTAAGTTAATTTAGTGCCTGTCCTGGATGTAAGTCAAATTAAGATTAATTCATGGGCTAAACGGAGCCTTACTTTTATGGCACAGATATCCGCAGTGTGCATGTTTTTGCTTCCAACCAGATGTATTTCCATTTTGTCAATCCAAACATTCACCACAAAACTCCAAAAGATCATCATGAGCTTTAGTTGGGAGAGCTCATTTTTCGGTGGAGGCCAGGGGAGAAAAGCTCCACCGCAGTACATTTATATTGACAAGTGAATTCCAGACAGTTCTCAGAAAAATTACAGTTACATTTCTCATGAAACAAAAAACATAATTACAAGGCAGGTGTATACAGTAAAGTATTACATCATCAATTATAAGTCTATATAGTTGTTCCAGTTGTAAAGCCTTGCAGAAGTAAATGGATTGATACTGCAGAAGGAAACAGTATTGTAAAGAAGTTTAGTGTTCTTCCAGCTCAGTAAAAAAAAAAGGTTTGAAAGGAGTTCAAGAGATATAATAAAGTTAATTATAAAATTATGTAGGAAGGGAGATTTTAGCATTATATAGGTCTGTATAGAGTTTGAGAAATATATTGAAGTAAGTTATAAAATAATGTAGGAGTGGATGGAAGATATTAGTACTGTATAGGAGGATAGTACTAATAGCATATAAAATAGAACATTGTATAGGAATGTTTCTATTTAGGCTGCCTGTTCCAAATTGGTGCTATCTATGAGGTTTACAACTTAGGTATACAGGGGATGCATGAGAGGGGAAGAGCAGTTGATGGGGCAGTTAGAAAAAGAGAAAGATGAAAAGTGTTTTTTGGGGGGGTGAAAAGTGATGTATTAATTCAAGTGCAGGAGAGAACGTTGTTAGGGGTGTAATGATTCAAGTAGAGGCGGGCAAAAAGTTAATGATAGGTGATAAGAAGTTTGTGCTTTTACTAGAGGTCTCAACTTGCTGATGAGCATGACCAGGAATGGGTACGTATTGTTTGAGCTGGAGTTTATAGCTTGGGAGTTTTTTAATCATTTTTACTTAAGCAGAGATGAAGTTCCAGAGTTTGGAGATATAACAAGGGTACAGTTAAACCCTCAGATGAATTATTTGCTTTAGTTGTGCTTAGTAGAAATGTAGCACCATAATGGAGGTCCCCTGTGGGCGTGTAGGGCAATATGTTTTTTACTGCAGGGCATTGCTCAGGAAAATGTATTAATTTGTATGCCATAACTAGCTGAGAGTATTTTATATAGCTGCTAAGCTCTAGTCAGTTTAGCTGTTTTAAGGTTTGGAAGTGGTGAGCTCAGTATGCAATGTTGGTAGAAAATTTAGCTACTTTGTTGTAACAGGAGGCTAGTTTGGAGTTTAGTGTAGAGCTCGTCTTTGTAAGGGCAGGTGAGGCATACAAGAGGGTTGGAAGCAAACAGGATGAGGTGAGGGTTTTTCTTGCTGGGTCTGTAAAGCACTGTTTTGTCCAGTAAAGGTAGTTAAGTTTGTGGTGAGTCTTTTTGTTTGAGGAATATGTTGATCAAATTTAAGATTGTTGCCCATTACAATGCCCAGTAATTTAGTCTGTGGTACTACCTCAATTTTAGTATTATTTACAGATGAAACCAAGAAAGATTGTCTTTGATGGAGATAATGTTTTATGGTGAAGAGTATCAGTTTTGTTTTATTGGGATTAAAGAGTAAGCCTGAATATTTCAGCCAGGTTTTGGTTGAGGAGAAATACATTTGGGTGATTTCTTATAGTCTGGATATTGTGAAGTCTGTTCATATTAAAGTCAAATCTTCTGCATATTGCACTATATTGGCTTGGTGTATGGCAGTGTGAAGCTTGTTAATAAAAATTTTAAAAAGAAGGGGTCCTAGTGCAGATCCCTAAGGGACACCTATGGTAACTGGAAGAGATGAAGAGAGGTCCTGTTGCCCTTTGACTGCTTGTTGCCTCAGAGCTAGATAACTTATGAGCCATTAAAGGGAGGATTGAGCGGGACCTATAGAAGAGAGTTCAGCAAGTAAATGATGGTGTGATACAGTACTGAGAGCTTTGGATAAGTCTATGAGCACAGATGACACTAGCTTACCATTGTTCCTATGCTGGTTTATAGTGTTGGACTAGTAAAGGAGGGTGGTAGTAGTGCTGCGGTGGGGTCTGAAACCATACTGTGTTATTACTATTTGAATTTAGGTGACTTAGAAGCTGCTCGGGAATACACTTTTCAAGTAGTTTTGACACGGGGGAGGATTGCAATGGTCCTGTAGTTATTAAACTCTATAGATGTGCCACCTCTCTGTAAAGGTATAATGGATTTTTTTTTCAAATGGAAGGAACATATTTTTTGGATATAGATCTATTTATCAATATAGAGACTGGAAAAGCAATTTCATCTACAGCCATTTTTAAGTAGTCTGAGGGGGGTTGGTCAGCAGCTAGGGTGGTTGGTTTTAGCTTATGTAGGAGTTTGTAATGGTGGAAGTAGGTACTGGGCTAAAGTCAAATACGTGATGATATTTAACAGAGACTGCTGGTACTGAGAGGGTAGTAGAAGTATTAATGTTTGTAAGAGACAATATAGTCTGCATAAAACAGTTGTTAAACCTTGTTGGAATTGAGTCAATATTATTTAAAAAAAATGATGTCCACTAAATATGGAGGGCTGGGAGTTCCAGAGCAGATAAAATATGTTCAGGTGGTCAGTACTGTCTACTACATACAAGTTAAAAGCCAACCAAATCTGGTTTAATTCCTCCATGAATTTATTCTAATCTCAGCATCAACGAATGTATTGTCCACTAAAGAAAAAAGAAAGGTGTGGGATCCTGGAGGCTGGGACATACATTGACAAAGACTTAGAGAGTAGATAGCCACCAGTCGAGATATGAAGTGGCTACTTCATATACCCACCATCACATTCATCGTTATGTTAAAATGTTGGAAGAAAATACTTTCTCACATATGTCTGGACGTACGTTCTTATACTAATTATTCATGTACAGGTCTATATACACACCATGACAAAGCTATTTTTAATGAATATTGGAGTACATTTTGGTATGCATGGGATTAGTTAATACAGATGCTCAGGGCTTTTTATGTTGCTAAACTTATACAGCACTCCTTTGCATTTTATTGTGTTTATGTTTTTTGTCCTGAATGCTTTGCATTGTTTTATCATTGTTTTGTTGTCACATTAAAGTTTGCTTTCCAAAAAATAAATAAACAAAAAATAAAAGTCAGCTTGTTAGGAAAATACCTATAAAGAAAAGTCTGAAGGAAACAAAATGCTCATAATGCCACCAAATTTCTTACATTCACTAGAAAAATATTTTGAGTGAAAATTTGGCATAATAAACACTATTAACAAATTATCATGAAATGTACTTTCAAAGCACACAAATGGATGTGGATTAAATAAAAATTACTTCATTGTTGTCTTTGATACTGGTAACAAGGTAATATCCAGTTTGAACCGATCAAATCAGCAGTAATATATATCACATAAATTAAAAGCGAAACAGCCCAAACAAGTACAGGTGATATGGATATACCATGTGACTTTTATTAAAAGGCACAGCAGCTTTTCATATAGTTAAAATAATGGAAGAAAAGCCCTTTTTAATCTAATAATATGATCTACAATTATTTATGACTGTGCCAAGACTGTTTTTAATGCAGCTTATGTATTTAAATATTATAAGCAAACCTTTACTAACTTGACAGGCAGAGAAGAAGAGGTTGGCTTGCTTGAGAAAGATATACCATTACTCTCCCTGATGTATGACATGGATTAAGTCATATTCAGTTTCCTAGGGATCCCCATTTTTGTGTAAGATTCATCAGAAAGAAGTTGTCTCCTCTGTATCTTTAAGAATAGCTGTTATTTGACTTATTTTGTTATTTATTTTTCTATTCTGCTGTTCTCACTTGTTCCTTTCTTGTAAATGGTGCATGTAATCCTTCAGAAATTACAGAGTAATTACTGGCAAGGTACCTGAAACATAGTTGGAGTCCCAACCTGTTATCACCAAGCCTTAAGTTAGCTATTAGATCCACTAATAAACACCACCATTAGACATTACTACATGAGGTAGAGGCAAAAACAGGGATCAAGTTTACCATTCTGCAACAGTCAGGGAAAAATATATATGCTGCATCAATCCCTCTATTGCCAAGTGAGATGCATTGAATACAGTTCTGAGAAGGTGCATGTTTGCGCACCTTCTCAGAACTATAACGAGAAGGTGCATCTCTGTGGATACTTACTGTGTTTGGCTACAGTGTTTGCAGTCCTTGGCAGTCTTCTCATATTGACTATCACATTCTATGGAGAATAGAGATGGGCTTTCTCCCAGTGACACTCCAGTGACAGAATATAATGTTCTTCCAAATGGACGGCTAAACCAAAAAATGAATGTTCACTCACAACCTTTCATGCCAACACTTCCATGACTCAAACAATTAACTCGGTTGTGTTGGCAGTGCCACATACAGGTCTCAATCAGTCTGCATGACAGGACCAGCTATATGAGGAATATTGGGAAATATTTACTGCAAATAGTAGAAGATTTATTCCAAACCATTGATAAAGGTACCATTTTATTACTTTTATGAGATCTAGAGAAAGATGTTTAAAAATAGAAGCTGTTTTTCTGGAATTCCATGATTATTTTTAATAGAGATAGTATTGATGTCTCACAATTTATCCAAAATCTCAGCACTTTCCATTATCTAGTTTAAATCACTGGAGCTAACTATTAAGTTTCACATAGCTGTAACTTCTTATCATCCAACTACCCATTTCACTTGAATATTAAAGTAGTTTCTCATCATAGGACCAAAATTATGTCAATTACTATGCAGGTTGCAACAAAACATTTTTAGATGATTACATCTCACATGAAAGGGTTATTATACTATAGGCAAAACAAACCATTCAATCAGAAGCCACTTAAAATGTGTCCTTATTTAAAAAAGAATTAAGCATCTATACAGCAACAAGATCTGGTCATATAAACAAGAAAAATGCAAGTGTCTATTAATAAATTAAAAAAAAAAACAGTTCATAGACATGTCTGAAATTTAAATCACTTAAAACAAAGAAAAAAAAATAGGGTAGCAGTTTCAATATGTATTATTAGCAAAGCTGCAATATACAAGATTGACAAAAATGTCAAAATAGTTTAATGTGGAAACAAATTAAAATGAAAGAAGGAATAAACAGAAGTAGAGAGTGATGGTAACATGCTCAGTATGACCAGAGTTTTGTACATAAGTTGATATTTTCCATTATAAGCTATTATCCACCAAACGCATGAAGAACACACCAAATATTCTTCATATAAGCAACAAATCCAGCTACTGAAATGACTACATCCACAATGCAATGTGACTTGACAGTGAGATTGCATGCTGCATATGTTCTGAGTAAATCTTTTTACATAACTAAAAAAATTAAGATTTTCTAATATAAGCTGCAATTATCAGTCTCATGATGAATGCATCCAAAATCCTTTATTTGGTATCTAATACCAGATACTGGAATGGCTGCAACCACAATGCATTGCAACTTTTCTTGTCAAAATTGTTGAATCTTGTATGCTTTCTAAATACTTAACAATAATTTAAAGTAGGCAGGGCTTCATTATGTAGCAGTTTTCACATAACATTTCACAAAAAAAAATTCTTAACTTGTTTCTTGCCTTTCCTGTAAGTAGTCTAGTCCAGATACAGATTTGCTGCATCCATGACTGTTTGTAAGCTTCTGAGCCCCCCCAAGCCTTTCTGTGTTGGAGGGAAGCCTGCTAGCTTATCAGTGGGAGTGGTAAGCACTAGGTAGCCTATCTACCATAAGGGAAGTGGTTTCTGGCTCAGAAATTCTAGTTTATTGGCCATTTGGGCAGTTTTTCCATCTCTTTCAACTTTCTGTTTTAACAGCCCATGTTTGCACTTGTTTCCCACCTTTCCTGTAACTAGGCTAGTCAGGATACAGACTTGTATCCATGACTATTTGTAAGCTTCCGAGCGGTGACAAAGTCTGCTCTTCAATTTTCCCTTAGATCTGATAGTTTTCTCCTCTCCTGCACTTTTACTTGCTTTTTAGTGTAGCACTTTACCAGACACCTTGAGCAATTATTGTAGCACACAAAAGTCCTACCAGCACTAAACATTCTACAAGGAAACAACTCCAGTACTTATTATTAATGCCCACCTCTCCAGGCATGCCTAAAGGTCAGTTTCCTGTGTTTTCTCCTATCAAGTGGATGAATCAATCTGGTGAACTTGAGCATCTGAGGAAATGTAGCAACTGCCTCATGTACACCGACATCCCTCTCCTCTTACCTCCCAACACTCAGACTCAACACTCAGACTTGTGAGAGATGCACTTATATATGCAAATTGGAAGCCACACACTCTCCAGCCAAGACTGGAATATCTGGTCAAGAGGAGAAGGTTAACACTTGCACCACACCACATGGAACACATAGCCCTACAGAACACAAACCAGCACTGCCTTCACATAAAAACACAAACCACACACCCTTCACAGAGGCTCTCAGTAAAAATCTAGCCAAACAGCAGAGACCTCCAAGGCAGAAATGCACTCGATCACAACAACACAACAGTGATCATGAGACACTTAACTCTCCTAAACAGTATGCCACTCAACCAAAGCCCCTAATGCAAAACAGCATGCCCAATACACTAGTCATAGGTGACTCAATAGTGAGGCACACTGATGTCCCACTCACTAGGTTGAATAAGGAGAAAGTAGCAATCAGCTGCCTGTCAGGTGCCAAGATCAGCCACATAACACACGCAGTCAGGTCCCTCAACGACAAGTACAAATATGACTTTGTCATTGTAAATGTAGGTGTGAATGACCTGAGACGTAGCTCCCTAGACTACAAGAAAAGAGACATGGAGGATCACTCAGATTATGTAGCCCAGCTGGGTATGACCCTAGCCCTGAGCAGCATCTGACCATCATCCAGAATGATACCACAGTACAAGCAGAAAATGATTGATTACAACAATTGGCTAAGTTTCTGGTGTCATTCTAAGGGGATCCAGTATCTGTCTGCCTGGGATGACATGATTGACAGACCTCAATACTTTGCCAGAGATGGCCTGCATCTGTCACCCATGGGCTTCCAGATACTGGGCAAGGGTCTTGCCACCCCCATAATGCCTTTTTTAGGAAGTGTTCCAAAGACCAAATTACCACCATAACAGCTACAAACAAATGCAATCTGAGGGTCATGGTACTCAATGCTAGAAGTCTAAATCTTAAAATGCGCTCACTTGAAGCACTCCTTAAAATGGAGAACATTGACATTTGTGCTGTAACAGAGACCTGGTTCAAGGCAGCAGATAGCACCCCTGCACTACCAAGCTATAACTCATTCCACATCTTTTGACCCCAGAATTTAGACCAAAGCTCCAAAGGTGGCGGTGTTTCCATATTCATAAAGGATGCACACACCTCCAGTCTGGTAGCACAACATCACGCATCAAAGAAACTTTAGGTGCAGCTAACATTGAGTAAGACAGCGATTCAGGTCATAGCCTGCTATAGGTCCTCAACCATGTTGCAGGACTCACACTCCATGTTTCTAATCACCATGAAGAATATTAGGGTCCAATCTAACACTCTCATACTGGCCAACTTCAATACCCCTCCATTAACTGGGAAAACTACTCCTGTACCAATACACACCCAACATTTCCTGATATTCATTAATTCCAATGCCCTGGAACAGCTCATACCTACCCCCTCTAGAGGTAGCAACATACTTGACCTGGTCATTACTAACTTGAGTGACCATTGCTCTTCCCCAATAGTCAACTCCTCCCTGGTTAGATCTGACCACAGTCTAATCACCTTGGAAATCCACATCCCCCCGCAAAGGTAACCTCCATGAAAACTTCTCCAAAGCTAACTCTGAGCTCCTAAAAACAGAGGTGGCTAACTTCACGGCAGCCATGCAAATGGAGAATAGTTGCATGACTGCCAAATCATACACCAATGCATAGTACGAAGATGTACACAAATGCATGAATCTCCCCATACCCAATAGAACCAAGATGTTCTCCTCCAAAAAAAGGAAGCCAATCTGGTGGTCCCCTGCCATAAACAAACTCTATGACAAAGGAGGAAACTGATGCAGAATAAGATGAAGTCCCAAGACTGGAAAAACTCCCTTATTAGCCTCAACAAAAAGTTGAGATCCCTCATCCATCCTCTAAAGCTAGCTATAAAAACAGAATTGCAGCAGATAGTAAAGACAACCACAAGGCCATCTATAGTTATGCAAAGAATCTCGACAGCAATACCCAGATTTGCTCTGAGCTACTCCACAATGGTACCTCCTATACCAAGCCAACAGATATTGCCAATATACTGGCCGACCGATTCAGTGCCAACTTTACCCCTTTCTCCTCCCCAAAGGACCAATCACAATAGCAGTAGATTCCCAGGCACCCAGTATTACTGCTCCACAGGTTAAATCAGCACTGTCCAAGGCCAAGAATACAGCTTCTATGGGACCTGACAATATCCATGGCTGTGTTCTACATGAACTACAAAGTGAACTGGCGCCTCACCTGTGTGCCCTTTTCAATCACAGCCTCACCACATGCTTTGTCCCTACCAAATGGCACACTGCTACACTCCTCCCTCTCCACAAAAGAGGAGGAACTACAGACTCTGGAAACTCTTGCCCCTTTAGCCTGATGAGTCTGATATGCAAAGCTATGGAATGCATCATTATGGACCTAATAAACAAGGATATAGGGAATCTCCAAACTCTGGATCCCACACAGTTTGGTTTTGTGAAGGGTAGATAATTTCTGCTGAACTTGGTTGACTTCTTTGAGTCAATCCCCAGAGCTGTGGATGAAGGCAAGGTGGTTCATACAGCCTACCTTGATCTGGCCAAGGCCTTTGATACCATTCTCCACTCAGGAATCTTTGAAAACCTCACTAAGCTTGGCATCAACCCCTATATCATTAGTTGAGTTGCAAACTGGGTCACAGATAGAACCCACAGTGTGAAAGTAACTGACTCCAAGTCAGACTGCCGACTTGTCATGAGTGGGGTTCCACAGGGTTCAGTCCTGGGTCCTCCCATGTTTGGTATCTACTTCTCTGAAGTCCAGGCCAACATGAAGGGACTCTGGCTGACAAAGTTCACAGATGATTGGAAGTTGTGAGCTATTATTAAATCCCCAAGTGATGTTGACATCCTACAGAATGGCCTCACTGAGACCAACAACTGGTGTTAGAACCATAGCCTTAAGCTCAATGCCAAAAAATGTGCCATCATCCCCTTTGGGAAAAACACAGTTCCCATAAATTGCCACATTGATGGTAGTCCACTGAACACAGAATGCATTATAAGAGATCTGGGAACACAGGTTGACAGCAAACTCTCTTTTGATCACCACATTACCACTGTGGTCAGAAAGTCATTCTATGTGGCACATCTCATTACAAAGGGTTTTGCATCTAGGAAGAAAGAGGTCATTGTCTCCCTCTGCTCTTCCCTCATTAGGCCAATCATTGAGTACAATGCCCCATTTGGCATGTACCTCACTAGACACCTGTAACAACAGGAAAGGCCACAAAAGTATCTCACTAAGAGGATCATAGGCCTTAAATACTTGTCCTATATGGACAGACTCAAAAAACCCCAACTATCTCTGTCTCATATCACCTATTAGAGGTGATATCTACTTGACATACAAAGCCATGTCTGACCCAGCTCTGTTGGAAATGCCACATCTAAAGAAATCCCAGTCCCTCCACACCACACGCTCCAGAGACCTCAACCTCATTATCACAATCAACAGCCTGTACTGGAGGGGCAGGTTCATAACCCAGAGAGTGCCCATGCTATGGAATAGACTTCCCATACATGTTAAGCAGAGCACCTCGCTGACCCACGTCTATATCATGTTATCAAAAGTTTACTTAATCGAATCTATAAAGGTCAAACTTTATTGCTCGATTAAGTAAAACATCGAATAACGTAAAAAAAAGACAAATTAAAAAAAAAAAACTAAATGGCGCGGCAGGGGGGCAAGCACCCCTGCACCCCCCATGCCCCCCTTACTTAAATACACCAACTCCGAGACCGCACTACATTGAGGTAAACAGAAATCTCCCCTTACAGAGATTTCCATTTACTTGCACAATGTTCTTCACTTTCAATATTGTTGTGCCGACAATATCAGACTCGATATTGTCAGTTTACGACAACGTGAAGTAGACCCGCTGACCCTCTTCAACAGAAATCTCAATGTGTGGATGGGAAATAGAAAATTCACCCCGGGGATAACTCCAGTGGCTCTACTCGACAGAGACACTGGGAACTAAGGTCAGGTGGCATGATGCCAGGGTAATCCTATGGCTAGGCTTGTAAAGGCCCCAGGGCCATTAGCCTAGTACACACTTACGTACCTATGAACCTATACAAAGACATTGCTTATTTCAGATATTAACATATTTTTTTATAAATTTAAAGCCAGAGACATACAAGTTATTATAACCTTTTTCTATTCAGGGACAACCCTAACATGGTACCTTTGCATGAACACACAAAGCAGCACATCTGGCTGTCTTTGCTGCCACACTACGTTACTTTTTTTTTCTTTTTTTCTATATGTATTTTGTCAACATAGTTGAAACTATCAACCTTTTCTGAAGAAATGTTTTGCCCATTCATTATACTATTCTCCAGCTATTTGTTAGCGGCACAGATAATAGTTGCCTGTTACAGAGGCTGTCATCCTTACAGAGCAGGAGTTTCAATCCCTCACCATGCCTCGAGTGACTAGACATCCACGCCACCAGATGGAGCCTGCAGTATTGTTCAAAGGCGCATGCATGCTTCCCTGCATACATCAGTTCCGGCTACAGAACAAGCTGGCTGCATTAGCATATCACTCACTCACATGTATCTTAAGAAATACTAGTCATTTTTCATTACCTATTCATATATATAAATATATATATATATATATATATATATATATATATATATATATATATATATATAGTGTCATAATTTTGAAGTTTCAACACCCAAATGACATACACATAACTGCTTAGTTTCATATGAAAGGTGTGTGCTGGGTGAAAAAAGATGCTAATTGTTTTGTGTGCAACTTGAGTGGCTACTGGGTTATTGTTAGTTGTTTACAAAATATTACAAAAGTTAATATTTACTGAGTTTATTGTGACTTGTAAAATCCATTTTAAGACTTAGAATTGAATGAGTCCTACCACTATAAAGATTAGTTTATACAAAAAAGTTTGTCATTTACTCTTCTTTAATAGCTCTTGTTGTTCCAGATATTTGAATATTTGTTTAAAATGTAAACACATAACTTGATTTTGACAAACAGCTCAAGAAGCACCCAAATCAAGAAACTTACTAAGCTGGGCATAAATCCCTACATTACTCGATGGGTTGCTAACTGGCTTACTGACAGAACCCACACTGTAAAAGTAGCAGACTCCAAATCCAGCTCCAGACAAGTGACAAGTGGAGTACCTCAGAGTTCAGTCCTGGGACTGCTCTTGTTTGGCATCTACTTCTCTGAAGTACAGGCCAACACTGAGGGAATCTGGCTAACAAAGTTCACAGATGACTGCAAACTGGGAGCCATTACTGAATCCCCAAATTATGTAGATATTCTACAAAAGGGCCTTACAGAAACAGATGCTTGGTGCCAGAGCCATGGGCTCAAGCTCAATGCCAAGAAGTGTATAGTTATCCCCTTTGGGAAAAACCATGTACCCATGAATTACCACATAGATGTCAGTACACTAAACACCGAAAGTGTGATAAGAGACTTAGGAACACAGGTGGACAGTGATCTCATCATCGATAACCACATCGCCACAACAGTCAGGAAATCCTTCTATGTGGCACGCCTCATCACTAAGGTCTTTTCATCCAGAAAAAAGGAGGTCATTGTCCCACTGTACTCATCCCTCATTAGACCCATCATAGAGTACAATGCCCCATTTGGTATGTACCTCACTAGACATCTGCAACAACTGGAAAGGCTGCGGAAACACCTTGCTAAAAGAATCACAGGCCTAAAGCAGATGCCCTATGCTGACCGACTAAAAAAATTCCAGCTATACCTTGTAATCACAATGAAAAATACCTGCTGCAGGGATAGGTTCCTGACCCAGAGACTCCCCATACTCTGGAATAGACTGCCCATACATGTAAAGCAGAGTGCCTCCTTGACCGTCTTCAAAAGGAACCTTGACGACTGGATCTGAGATTGGAAATTTACCCCGGGGATCACATCAGTTGCCCTGCTAGACAGGGGTCCAGGGAAGTAAATATTGTGGGAAGAAATAGCCAAGGAATTGTTATGGCTAGGCTTGTATAGGCCCTAGGGCCAATAGCCTAGTACCTACCTATGAACCTATGAACCTTTGGAAGTTAGAGTACACTTTTAAAGCTCCAGTGGAGGAAAGGAATTAAGAATCAACTCTAAAGTGGGTTCACTGCCCACAACCTGATTCCACAGTATCATCCAGAAAGACCTCCTTCGAGTCAAACATTTCAATGTCAAATCTCTGTCAATGATAAGCAATGATCGTTTTTGCAATGAACTCAAGGCCAAGAAAACATTTGATCCACAAGTCATAGTCGAAGCCTTTGAGGAGTTCAATGACAAAAACCTCAGTGTTGACAATAACATGGAAGCAATTGTCCAATATGTGACCTGTATCTGATCCTGGTACTGAAGACAAAACAGTGTAGAAGGTTACCATCAACTGAGTCAATTCCATCAATCCCATGAGATATAAGACCACAACAAACACACAATCCAGAAGAGGTTATTAACAGGATCCAAGCATAAATGTTCCATTCAACTCAGATTAAGGATGAAAATGTCCCAGAAGGCTTAGTGTAGTAAATGTAAGAACAAGCCAATGTCAGCATTTGTGCACCTCTCTGTGATGTGTGTAATGTAAACTAAGGCATAATGGGTTTATATTAGAAGAGCAAAGTGACTTAAGAGCGAACTCTCTTTTGTTGACACGTATAACCCGAAGTCTGAAAAGAGCGAAGTTACAGAATAGATATTTTTTTCCCAGGGAAAAGACTCACTGTTCCAAGCAAAAAAAAAAAAAAATAGAAAGACAAAATAAAGTGGGGGGCTTTGTCCCCCATACCCCTCTAGTTAAATACACCAAATCTGAGATCACACCACAGTGGAGAAAACAGCAAAGTCCCGAGAACTGGCCAGCAATTTTTTTCCCTGGGAAAAAAAATCACTGTTCTGTAACTTCACCGTTTTCAGACTTTGGGCTTTATGTATTGATGAAGGAGCATTCGTTCTTAAATCGCTTCGCTCTTCTAATATACACCCGGCATAATCACAAATGACTCAAGTCAGAACTGTACTGGTAAAATGGACAACATTAAATCAAATCCATTCAACATGGAACAGAATTCAGTCAACCCAAAGCAAGTCATGCAGAGGTAAACATTAACTTCTAAAAGGAGATATTTCCTAAAAAAAAAAAGAAAAGAAAGCATTTAGATGAAAAAACAAACTTTGGTCTATTCTTAAATATTACCAGTACTTAGTCCAAGAACCAGAATAAGACAGGACTACAGGTGGTACTACAATTTCTGTGAAGAAGATTAAAATAAGACCACAAATGGCACTGAAGTCAGAACAGGACCAGTGCAAGTGTCATTTGTCATATACTCGAAAAAAATCTAGAAACCTCATGGCAAGTCATGCACAAATAAAAACCAAGATCCACCAGTTTAGTAAGGGTGAAGAAATAATTGCTAGAAGGAAGTGATATCAAAAAAAAAACAAAAACTTGCCTGCTTTAAAAATAACTAGTAGAAACTGAGGCAGACTGAAAAAAAAAAACATCAACTGTCACTGGAGACCAGAAGTGCTTTTACACATTCTGATAATTAGTTACATGAAGGCACAGACATGACACATAGTTTCTTTGTTTGGACCCTGATCCCAACAGTCATAAAGGCATGACATACATAAGTTGATAGTTTAATCCTCCTGAACTGTAGTACTTGTGCCTCCTAAGAGTCAACTGTAGTACTTGTGCATCATAAGAGTCCATAAATTAGGAGTACCCTGTCTGACTGGAAGCAACAAAGAGAAAGTTTTCAAAGGGAAAATGATGGCAGGAGGAGAAAGTAAGGCAATACACAATTATTAACCTTAAACAGAAGAATTTAGAGGTCAGAAGTGATCAGGAGAAAAAGGCAGTTAAAAAGAATAGACCCTCAGCAATATTACTGCAAAATAGGAACAACAACAGCAGCAACAATCAAACACATTCTAAGTTAAATAGTAGTGTGGGACAGCCAGGGGCGGCCTGTGCTATTGGGCTGCCAGACTGCAGCCCCCCCCCCCCCCAGTTGTAAAATAAGAAAGAAAGTAAAATAAAATAAAATAAAATACAAAAGAAAGAAAATAAAAGGATAATTGCAAGTAGTGGGCTTTCATGCGCACTAGCATTTCCGATATCCGGACTGCTGCTGAGACAGTCTGGAGCATGCACAGACTATCTCAGCAGCAGTCTGAATTAAGAAGCATTCAAGTGCAGAGATCCCAGAAGTCTATGCAGTTGTAACTGCATAGACTGTCACTGGAAAGGGGTCAGACTTGGAATTGCAATGTTGGCAGGCAAGGACATCTTGCAGGCTTAATGAACAAAGCTGTGGAAGGATTTATTTAGAACTGCAGCAAATGGACCTGTGTGTGTGTGTACTGCCCCAGGTGCTATGTAGAGAATAAGTCTTGAATCCTGTACCTTGGACTCAGGTGGCAAGAGCCTGAAACACAGTATTCCCACCCTTAAGGAGGTCTGAGAGACTGAAAAGTAAACAGGGCCCTCAGCAGCAAAAATTTTCCAGGGGGGGGGTTTATTAAGTCCCCACCCCACAACACACAGTGATAAAGAAATAGTAAAAGATAAGCACAAATATGTGTACAACAATTTTACCATTTATAATTTTAGTGAATTAATTTTAGAAAAGGAACATTTTGATTTATTTTCTAGGGGCCTTAAATTCATTCCAAACAGTAAAGGAGATTTAACAGGTAGTATATTGGATATAAAAAGTTTTTTAAGGAAGGTAAACTTAAGTATTATGTTTCCCAACAAGAAAGCTCAATATAAGACAGAATTGAAACGAAAAAGTATATATAACCCCCCGTTACATCCCCAACTAAAAAATGTGGAGAGAATTATAGAATTGAAGTGAGGAAACAATCAAATAAAATATGGTATAAATCAAATTTAAGTAAGAAGGAAAGTGACTTGTATGAGGTAAAAAACAATAACAAAATTAGAGTGATGAAACCTGATAAAGGGGGTGGGTTAGTCATTATGGATAGTATTCTATATGAAGGTAAAATTAATACTATCCTATGGAATGAAACTAGATACTCAATAGTATCTTTGAACGAAATTAATATAGCTTATAATAAAATAGATATTATTTTGCAAGATATGTTAAATGAAGAGATTATAGACTACAATACCTTCAAGTATTTGAAAGTAGACAAACCTAGAACCCCCACGATATTTGGTATACCCAAAATTCATAAAAATGAACAGGACCCACCTTTTAGACCGATAGTCTCGGCAGAAGGGTCAAAAACATATCCTTTAGCCAAATTTGTAGACAAGAAATTAAAAAATGTATGGATGAAAAGGAAATGTATTTTAAAAGATTCTTGGGATTTATTGAAGGAATTACCTGACAGCTCTACCAATGAACAACTATTATTTGTTACAATAGACATTATTGATTTATTTTCCTGCATCCCATACGAAGAAGGAACAAAAATGTTTGAAGAAATAGTGTATGGAGATGTGGTTTTAACACAAAATGACAGATGAATAAGTATTTGGCTAATGGAGCTGGTTTTGAAGAATAATTTCATTTATTTTAATGGGGAATTTTATCAACAAATACAGGGGGTAGCAATGGGTGCAGCTTGCGCCCCTACATATGCTAATTTAATACTTGCTTATTGGGAAGAAAAATATATATTTAACTCTGAATTTAAGAACTGTTGGAAGATATATAGTAGGTTTTTGGATGATATATTAATTTTTTGGATAGCTGGAAGAGAAAAATTCATAGAATTTATGGAATATATAGGGAATACTACCAATTTCCTAAAATTCACGTATAATATTTCTGAACATAATGTGAAATATTTGGATTTAGAAGTTTAGATGGACATGAATTAAGAACTAGAATATTTAGAAAGGCTACTTTTTGCAATTCCTATTTACACTTTGAGAGTGCTCATCCCTTTCACTGCAAAAGAAACATAGTGAAGGGACAGTTTGTTCGAGGAAGTCGAATGACAAGCTCAGATGTAGATTTTAAAAAAGAATGTGAACTTTTAGAAAAAATGTTTTTAGAGAGAAGTTATCCATTAGCATTCATTGCACAAATAAGACAGGAAGTGGAAAAAGGGAGACAGGACAAATTTTGCCCCATATACAAAAAGAAATACATTAATAATGAAATAGAGAATAATAAAATGTATGAAGGGGAAGAATTCCAGCAAACATTGGTGCTTGAATACAATGGATTGAACAATGTAGTTAGAAATATATTTTTAAAAGAATGGGGAAAATTTTTAGCTTTAACTGATATAGAAAATTTAGCCAATATACCTCAGAAAGTAACCTTTAAGAATTCACAAAATATAAGATCTATAATAGAGAATAAAAATAAAAATAAGATAGATAAAAGGAAAAACAAAATAGGTACATATAAATGTGGGCATTGTACCCAATGTACGTACATTATAAATAGTGATAGAGTATTTTTAGAAAGTAGAGGAAGATATGTAAATAGTGGGGAATACTACAATTGTGAATCTAAAGGCATAATATACCTAGCTATCTGTGAAAAATGTGGATCCTTCTACATAGGAAAGACAAAAAGGAAATTAAAAAGAAGGATCTATGAACATGTTTACAAAATTTCAGTAGGAAAAGAAAGTAATGCCCTATTCAAGCACACTAAAGTTTGTTCTAACTACAAATATAAATTCTTAGTTTTAGAACAGGTAAAAAGTGATATTAGAGAGGGGCTATGGGAAGAAAAATTTGAATTTAGAGAACTTTGGTGGCAGATCACTTTAGAAGCTGACAAAGCCCCTGGCTTGAAGGATTGTATTTCCATAATACCTTTACTAAAATTGAGATCTGCAAAACTATGAATGTAATAATATGAGTGGCCAGGAGAGGGCACTGTTATTTAATAATATTAAATAAATGTGAATGAGATATATGGATTTATTTTTCCTATGTATTATATTATTTCAAATAGCAGTTTTAAATGAATTAATTTTAATGGATTTTTAATAAGTGAGTTTTACTATATTTAATATATTTATATTTAATATATTTAATATATTTAATATATTTAATAAGAAATGTATTTTATATAAATTTTTAACAAAGGGGTAACATAATAAGATAATTGAATTTTAATTAATGGTGAATTTCTATTGGTAGATAATGTTGTGTTGTATTATAAATTAAAGGTTTTAGGATATGCTGGTCATCTGATGAAGTCAATTCAATGACGAAAATGCACGTGAATGTATAGGGAAGGCGTTCATGATAAAGGAGTTACAAGTGGTTCTGTGTTTTATGCAATAAAACTGCTTAATTTTGTGGCTTGGAATCGTTCCTCGTGAATACTGCTTGGTTTTTTGGTTTTAGTGAATTTTTGGCAGTATTATCCATCTCTGTTTTTTCAAGAGCCTGAATTCCCTACCCACCACCATTTGTAAACATGCTGCAGATTTTTCCCTCATACTTGTTCTGTTCCTCATAAAATCTGTGGTTTCTGTATTTTTGTGTCCTTGCAAAGCCAATAGTGCAGTGGTAGCATTGTGGCCTGACAGCTATGTGTTCTCTGGTTTGATTCTTGGCTGGGGTGCCTTACCTTCTATATGCCCTCCGTGTTTTTGTGTCCTCCCATCTTACAAAGACATGTGTCTGTCTGGAGTGTTTCTCCCTGGGCCTCTGCTAAAAATTAGCTTTTGTTCCAAGTCAGACTTTCCTGGTTAGCAAATGTTAAAAATGACACGCATTTGAATATCAGACTTCATATTCTTCAGAAAGTGCATGGCAACACCAAAGCTTTTATTCTAGCAATTTTCTAAGTGTATAAGATGGATATTTGAAATTTGTACCTATTTTTGGGACTGTATTTCCCCATTATTGGCTTCATCCAGGTTTTGTGCTAAGGTTGAGAGCTATGGTAAGAACTGAATTCGCTGAATATGTTTGGGGGCTATATTCCCCCATTACTGGCTTTGTCCAAATGTTTTTTGCTAAGAGGTTGAGAGCTATGGTGACGACTGAATTCACTGAATGTTTGGGGCTGTATTCACCCATTATTGGCTTTGTTCATGTGTTTTGTGCTAAGAGGTTGACAGCTGTGCTATGGTGAGAACTGAATTCACTAAATGGTAGCCATTTAAGTTTCCGTCTTCCTCTTTCACAAAACAGCTGATTTTGCATAGTGTTGTGTTGCTCTGACTGTTTTGCACAGGGTCCTGGGTTTAAGGCTTGGCAGTGAAATGTATGGTGGTAACACAGCATTTTATTCTAGCAACTTCCCTACATTATACAAGCAATGTTTAAAATGTGTCCCTGGTTTTTGGGCTTGTGTCCCTGGTTTTTGGGCTTTTGTGTCCACCCCCCACAATAAACCTTGGCTTTTTCCAGATTTCTTTGTGCTGCAAAGTTCAGAGATACAACTGAGTGAGTAGATTTTACAAGGAGCGGAGAGCTGCAGGGGAGCAAAAGTTTAGTGCTGCTTATGCTAAATCGGCTTGCAATGGTAATAGCAAAACAGGTAATATACTTGCTTTTGATGCAGAAGGTTGTGGGTTCTACTCCCACAGTAAATTGATGCATTGCTGATATTATACTGTGTTGCAAAAGGGTTGGATGCGGAGATACCTGGTAACTATGAACCTGTTATCAGTTTGCCATCCATTCCCTGTTGCAATATTGCTAGCTTATCATTTTTTTTAGTGTAAGAGAGGCAATTTATTCCTCAAGGGTAACGGGCACTTTATTTGTAGATGAAACAATGAAATACAAAGTTGTTTGCTAGCAGCAACCTCTTCATTAGTTACAGATCTCTTTAATGTGGAATTATTTAGACGACTTTTACTTCTTCAGAGATGGTGCATATGTACTGATACTGGTGGACTGCAGAAGTTTGAGTAGACTTTTATGATGGAAATATTCTGAATTGGGCAGTTTTGTCATTACTGGTGCATGCATTTTGTTTCATTGTTTACTGGAAACATTTCAAACCAATAAATTTAAAACACCTTCTAAAACTGTACTGTATTGTACAAGGAATATAATTTAATACAATCAGGAAGGTGTATGAAAGAGCATGTGTTAACTAACAGCAAATATTTGCTGTACACTTAGAGACAAGCTGTGAAGTATTTATGTCTGAGTGTTGGCATTATGAAAAACAAAGTACTATGGGAAAGGTATTACACTGGAAAGCTAGCAAGCATAACACTATGTGATGATAAGAGGAAGTTATGACTGCATGCATTCACCAGATTGATATCCAAATACTGTTAGAAAAAAAGAGAGGTGAGAGTATCACATACTCTAGTTGACAAAATAATAAAACAAAAGTAAAAACATAACAGAACAAAGGGTCACCTTACATTTTCTGTGAAATATCAACTCCTGGTGACTAGTGTGCTCTGCACAACAAAATGCATTGCACTGTAAATTAGAAGAAGAAATATCATCAAGGAAAAATCATATTAAATTGTTCTAGTGATGTTTGGAGCAAATAAGCTGATACAGCTTAAATATGTCTCCAAAACAGGTACAGAACAGAATATCTTTGTGATCTTCAAGAACACAAGATCTACTATTTAATAAAATTTAAGTATGCCCTAATTCTGTAACAAGCTTCAATACCCTCAAAGCTACCCACCATCTGGAGAAGTTAAATCAAAACAGCTAATAATGTGGATGAATCTAGGTTACAAATCTATGAAGTACTTCCTCCTCAAAGAAACAATCAAATACCATAAACACATAGGTCAGGTCAGGCTTAGTTTGGAGAGAAAGACAAACTGTAAATTTGGTCCACACAAGCCTTGTATACAAGTCACATAGTGTCATAAAAATGATAAACATAATAAAACAAAATATTCATAGTTGTCAATGAGAACTTGTCATGTATGTTAAAGCTGGACTCAAATAACAATGTAATCTTTGAAAGTGTTTAAAATAGAAAAGCAAACTGTTAATAATTACATTGATCAGTTTATAAAGCTAACTGTTGTTGTCGGACTTATTGCATTTTTAAAACACTGAATTAGTTTGCTGTATTTTGTGGTTTAGCAGAAAAACTACATAACCAAATATACAACGTGACAACAAAAAGTTAAGATTTAGAATAAAAAAAATATAATTTTCCCAGAACTGTAGATGGGCATAAGACAGAAAACAGAGAACACATATTATATTCAGACATTTACAGTCGTATCTTTCACACTCACAACAGTACAAAAATGTTAACATTTCTTTAGAATACCTTGAATATTCCCTAAAGCCTGCACTCCTTGATGTGCAAAGAAATTTGACCCTAAAATGCTATTTACCTTTTGTATCAGCTAGTCTTTCTCTTCTTGTTAGGAAATAAACTAAAATAAACCTCTGGATCTTCACTCTTTTTCTACTTGTTAAGAACTCTGACGCTTAGTAACTTTGGAACATAAGGTTCTATGACATCAAGTTCATAATGACATCATGCATGATGGGTTACAAAGCTCACAATTTTACTTGGTCTTGGTATGAAAATATTAAGCAGAAAAGTTAACGGGATTAATTCACCACTCAAGCTGGCCAGATAGCGCACATGGATATGGACTCAGTCCCTTGACATCTTAGCTGTTCTGGAATCCTTTAGGCCACTCTAGCTCTTTGAGGCTACATGTTTCGTGTGCAAGGGGCCTGTGATTTGAAAACAGCCCAAACCTAAAGTTAATCTGCCACTGGCAAAATTTATTTTCTTTGAATGTGGGTTTCAATGCTGTTTCAGTGATTGTGAGTTTTCAAGGGCAGAGAAGTTTTAATACTAAGTCTGTTCTCATTGTGAGACTGCATTGCTTTGTTTAGCAGATATATCTATTAGTGTTTGCGCTGTAAAATGCAAAATAAAACTTTTAAATAAAGTCCAAATCATCTCAGAAGTAAAGCAGTATGCACATTAGTGTTTATGGTAAATGGGGTGAAATAGCCAAGTAATGGTTCAGTGGAATGGCTGTAGGGGGTGAAGCATCATTCGACCATGATTTTGTGAGGGGGAGAAGGGCAGCAAACTCAAAGATAGCCCCGGCTGAAGTATATCTCTCAACTGTCCAGATTTTTGCAGAATGAATAGATTTTTGCTTCTTATTTTTCATTTGTTCCTCATAAAATTTGTGGTTTTCTGTCAAATCATTTAGGAATGAAGCCACTAAATAATGACAGACACTGAGTTTCAGACTTCATAACCTTCAGAAAAATGCATGCTAAAGCAAGACCTGTTGTTCGATCAACTGTCTCAGTTTATACAAGAGCAATTTTTAATACTGTTTATATGTTCCCCCCATATATTTGGCCTTGTCCAGATTTCCTGCATTAACAGGTTGAGAGGTACATGCAAATAGATTGCTTTATAGAATTAGGCATATCCAAACCTCTCAACTGTCCCTGATTTTGGCTCAAAATGTTGCTCTTCCCCTAATAATCTCTCCGCAAAATGGCAATTTTGGAAGAAACCATGGAGGGTTTACGATTAATAAATAACTGTAATAATCAGTTATAGATTACTTTTATTTCAGAAATGCATGTAGATTCTTTTATTTTGTCAGCTGCTCAAGTTAGCAGTGCTAATATTAAAAGTGTCCCTTCTTTAACAGGTTCCCAGCTGTATTGTGTGGCTATTTTATCTTTTTGAATCACATTTTTAGTCTATTTTTCATAAAATTGTGGGTTTTTTTGGCAAATTAGTGGCAAATCATTAAAGACTGAAGTTAGAAAATAATGACAGACATTTCAGTTTCAGATTTCGTACCCTTCAGAAAATTCATACTAATGCAAGACCTACTATTCTATTATCTTGCTAAGTTTATAAGAGCGTTATTTAAAAATTGTCCTTATTTTTAGGCCTTTGTCCCACTTCTATGTATGGCTTTGTCCAGATTTCTTGCTCTTTGGTTGAGAGGTATGACAAATTTGTCAGGGCCATCGCAGTCAGCCAGAGACATTTCAAATTGTGACATGCTTGTTTCTCCCCACTCCCCCATCTAGTGACTCTGGATGTGTCCAAGCAAGGCGAGGAGCAGTTATGCAGTGTAAATGTGCAGACTATCCCCCATCCAAGGTAGACACAAGTACTACAATGGCTTTTCATCTGTTCTTGATTTTGCAGAATGTTCTGGTTTCTGTCATATTTTTATACTGTTGATTTATGCTTATTATTATTCAGAAAGTGCCTGTTGCTCTGTGTTTAAGTAGCAGTGCTTTAATGACCATCTGGTAAGCTTCTCTGAGATTGTAAGATGCAAGTAAGTTTTAATAAGCATACTGTTAAAGAATTGCCAACACTGAAAGCCTTTCTGTTGTTGCCATGCAGAGAATACATACATAACTAGATAACATATAAGCCTTGGGTATTGAAATGCATATGACAGCATTTGTAATACAGGACAGGATTACATTATTTTAAGAGCTCATTACAGGCTTTACCTGCAAACTAAACAGAATGCCAATCTATCAAGTGTGGTCCATATCCTGTGCAGTAATCCTTTAAGCAATGTATGTTGAGCTTGGTTCCTGTTTGCTTTACATTTTTTACTTTAATCATGTTTCCCCATGAAACAAGTAGATAGTTGTTGTCAGGCAGCAGGTATTTTTTGGATAAGAAACATTTTTACAAATGGGGTATCACAGAGATTGCTACTTTCAGCATGTTACTTGGTACTTTAATAAAGCTGAATATAAATTATAATTAGAACTGGAGTACAAGGAGAAGTGGTTTGAGTTGAGTGCTGCTTGTTTTTCTTATACTTGATTTTGACTAGCATTCCAGTAATGTATTTAAAAAGTAATTTATTTTTTCATGCCTCAATACCTTTTTGTTTCCATCTAGATATTAAGTAAGCTGTCATGCAACCAATGGATTGAAATATGTTTTTTCTTCTAAACTTCATTTTGTCTTGATTGGACTCTCATAATGATGGTTTGGCACCCAGGGCAGAGTATTTAATTAAAGTTACAGTTTTTGTGGTTTTGAGCATAGCTCCTCCCCTTTCTAGTTGGCCACACCCATTTCCATCGACCCCACCCATTCAGCTGTCTCCTGCAGCCCCCCTTTGATTTGAAGTCACCAGCCGCCACTGGGGACAGCCAGTAAATGTGACTACACATACATTGCAAAACTAGCTGGGCAGGTTCCTTATGCTTTTAGTATTATGGAAAAAAGGGAAGAGCCAACTGGCCTGGGAAAACCACAGGCACTAAGCAACTAAAGTTCCAACACCCATGAGACCACCATATGGCTAAGCTTGTACCAGTAAGATATGAAGAATCACACATTTTTCATGTCTAATTATTTTTAACAACTGCCATATGTACTCCTTAAATGGTTTGGAAATGACCGTTGTTCTTTGACAGTACTTAGTCTACCTATAACATTCATCAGACTTTGATAAACCATTTTCTCTTTAAAATATAGTCCTTTTAGACATGATTTTGTGACCTTTATCACTGAGTTTTCTTTATTTGGTTTATATTATTTCTCCAAGTTGAAAAGAGTTGATTACATGCTAGAGATGGGGAGTTGATTAATACTAGATCTTCTTCTTCTGGCTTTTCCTGGTTAGGGGTCGCCACAGCAGATCACCTGTCTGTTCATGATTGGCAGTGGAGTTTTATGGTGTCAAGTTGCCAGCACGGCGTCGAATCTTCCACAGAAGGCACACACATACGGACTCACACCTAGGGGCAAATTTGGAGTGTCCAATCCACCCACAGCATGTCTTTGGGATTTGAGAGGAAACCGGAGCACCCAGAGGAAATCCTTGCGGCCACAGGGAGGACATGCAAACTCCGCACAGAAGGCACCCCAGCCGAGGATCGAACCAGAGAACCTCTTGCTATGAGGTGACAATGCTAACCACTGCCGCCCATCCAGTTGAGAAATACTAGATACATTGTAAAAAATAGGAATGCAATCACAGCTGAAAGCTCACAAGTCCATAATATCCACCTCAGGCCTACACTGGATGTACAGATAAAACAAGTGTCTATACATTACCTGTCTTAGTGCTGTTCAATAATAATTAAAGTCATCTCATCAAACTATAGACACATTTCAATGGTAATTCTTTGTATGGATATTATTCCACATCTCTCGCCTTACATCTTACACATTAGCAAAAAACAACTGGCGGCAGTGTGTTAACTCAGCATTGGAACACAAATCTGCATATTCTTTAAATGTCCTCATCACACTCAATTAGATAAAACATACAGTATACCATATAAAATATTAATTATGATCACAATTTATTATCTGAATTATTAATTTCATTTAATGCACCACTACTTCATATCATATCATATCATATCATATCATGCCATACAAGCATAATAGTTAAGTTGTTAAGGTGTTTACCTTGCAAACATGTGGTGCAAGGTTTAAGTCTCACAAGGGGTAATTGGCTGGGCTTAAAATGGTCTACAAGTGCAATTAGCCTAGTACTAATCTATGAAGCTATTTCTAATGTAAACACAGGTGGATTATGTTAGGTAGCAATGGTCAATCTTTATACAACATGAAACTCCATATATGCTTAAAAGAATGGTTGAGTATGTTTTTTTAGATGAAGGATGGCTCTTTTGCTTGCTTCCTAGATGGAAAAAAAGATGACTCCATAGGACTCCTGATCTAACTTATTTAAAAAAAAGGAAAACTAGCAATACTGCATTGTAAACTGTTTCAGAGCATTTTAAACTAGCGCATTATACTTTATAAGGGAGATATCAAACTGTAATCTGCATTTACTTTTTCAGCTCCTTATTGGTTCAGTGTGTCTGCTTCAGTTCTTGGAAATTAATCTGGTTTCTGTGCATTCAACAACCTGTTGGTTTACCAATCTGGTTTCTGTGCATTCAACAACCTGTTCATAGGTTCATAGGTAGGTACTAGGCTATCGGTCCAAGGGCCTAAGTAAGCCAACAAAGTTCTCTGGCTTACGCCAACCCAAGAAAGTTAATTTCCTGAGCCCCTGTCAAGCAGAGCCACAGAAGTGATCCCCGGGGTGTATTTCCTATTTCCCATCCACTCATCAATATTTTTCTTGAAGAGTGTTAATGAGGAACTTTGCTTGACATAGATGGGTAGCTTGTTCCAGAATATGGGAAGTCTCTGGGACAGGAATCTATCCCACCGGCAAGTCTTGTTTATTGTGGTGACAAGGTTTAGGTCCTTAGAGCATGTAGCTCAGAGGGATTGGGATTTCTTTAGGTATTATCCAGGTGAAAGCGCTTGGTGTTCATTTTGTAAATAAAAGCTTTGTGGTGGAATTACCTGGATAGCATTTTTATTACTACTTTTACTATTTCTGAAAGAAAAACTTTGCACTACGCAGCTGGTATTTACCTACACTGTTTGTTCGGGCTTGGTGAGCTGTTCCTGCTCCTGTTTTCTTTGACTACATTCGCTTCGTTGGTTTTTTTGCTGCTATGTCGGAAGAACCACCAGCCACGGACCTTTTAAACACTCCCCTTATTCTAAGGGATGATAGTGACGACGCTCCGGTAACTCGATCCGAGTTCAACCAGGTACTAGCGTTATTGTCCAGTATCAACAAGGCACTTACGGGGCAGTTGAACCCCGAATCTTCAGATCCTCTGTTTCCTCCGGGGAACCAACTACAAGCTATACCGCTTCAACAAAGATCTCGTACGGTGCAGGAGCCGAATGGCACCGCTAGTACAAGCGGTACACTAAGAACTGGTACATCTTTAGTACATGAGGAGAACTGCAACAGCAGGGTATTAAATGGTGGAGCCACGGACAATTTATTTAACTTCAAAAAATGGACAGAACTCCAACCGGAGTTTAAAAAAGGTACTTTTCTTCATAATACGCAACAGCTGGATGTTGATTTCGATTCTTTTAGTAACAAGTTGTATTCATACAAGAACTGCCAACTTGAAATCAGTTACTTGAAGGAATGTATTAATGTCAAAAGAGTGCCGAAAGGCCTTAGATGCTACAAATTTCCTAACAGTGCTATTGTTGGTTCAACTTTACACACTCAATTACTTGAACTTTTTAACCAAACTGGTCTGGAAATGCTGGACTTGATGGTGAAGGACTATCAGAATAAATGTAATGTATTTTTAGATGAACTTACTGTTTTAAATGATAACATTGTACAGCATAAGAATTTTCTTAGACATAAAAAGAAATATGACGAAGTTTTCTTTGAAGTAGACCAACACTGTCAGAAAGTTATTGACAGAAAAATTAAAAAGTTAGACAGAGACCTTTTAGAATATAGAGAAGGGAGAGCTTATCCTTTGGGGTCGAAATTTAATCAAGCTGTAGGAACTAGTGAAGTAGAACATGAAAAAAGAAATGTAGGCCAGAATGCTAGAAATGTTCAGAACTCTGAACCTTTAAGAAGGAGTGAAAGACTAGCACAAAAAGAGAACAACAACTCTCCACAGGGTTTTTACTTTCCCCAGAGCAGACCAGGGGGGAGGAATCTGAATGCCCCATACCAACAAGCATGGGGGAGGGCTCACAACTAAATAAGAACATTAACATTGAAAACTTTTCGAGCCCCACCCTGAACACCAATTGCACTGTGGTTTCATCTAACAACTTTAATATTTACAACTATACTGACTTGGAAATCACTCCGGTTCACTTTGAACTATTCACCAAAGGGCTAAATTATGTTCCAGCTAGACCTGCTTATATTCCCAAGTTACTGATTGAACTAAAACTGTTCATTAGGAATCTCAATCTTTCTCTCTTTTTTAAGGGGCAACACACTGTAAGTAGCAGTATTACTAGGTCTAGTCTTTTTAACCCACCCTTACATCCGAGTTTAAAAATATTTGAAGAACTTATTGAAAATACCCTGAGAGCTAACTTATCAAATAGACAAGATCCTCCATCTAATTTTAACACCAATTTGGTAGAAGCTATGAATTTAATAAAAGAGCAAAAGATCAGGGTTATGAAACCGGACAAAGGGGGTGGGATGGTCCTAATGACGGCCCTTGATTATGACACAGCAATGTATGACATCTTACAGGACTTTCACACCTATGAACAATCATCTATCAACGAACTTAATGTTGCCCAAGCTAACATCAAATACATTTTGAATGACCACTTGCTTCAAGGGGTGATAAATGAAGAATTATTTAATTATCTGAATGTTCCACATCCAAAAACTCCAATATTATTTGGCATACCGAAGGTTCACAAAGGAACTTTTCCTTTGAAATTTAGGCCAATTGTTGCTGGAGCAAATAGCATAACTGAACCTTTAGGTAAATTTGTTGAATACAAAATTAAATCAGTAGTTTCTAAGCTCCCTTACGTGTGCAAAGACTCTTGGGAATTCCTGGCTAGTATCCCTTCTAATATTTGCAACAAGGATGTTTTGATGATCACTATAGACGTAACAGAACTCTTCCCAAGTATACCCCACGACACGGGAATTGACTGGTTTTCTGATATCCTAACAAACTCAAGTGATTTAAGTAACAACCAGATTAACCTACTGATAGAATTTATGGAAATCATCCTTAACAATAATTATATATTCTTCAACGGAGAATACTTTAGGCAAAAAAAGGGGGTAGCCATGGGCTCCCCTTGCGCTTCATCTTACGCTAACATTGTTTTACACAAATGGGAGCAAAACTACATACATTCTTCAAAATGGAAACAGCACATTCTTTTTTACAAGCGATACTTGGACGACATTTGTTTACTGTGGCAGGGTTCAAAAGAAAGTTTCTTGGAGTTCTTTGACTACATTAATACAACAACTGATTTCTTGTCATTCACTTATGAGCTCAACACTAATTCACTTCATTACTTGGACATCCTTCTTACCAAGGACAGCAAAGGAGAACACTTTGAATCAACTATTTTTAGGAAGCCCTTATATTCCAACACATTCTTGCATTTTGAGAGTTCACATCCTTTTTATACTAAAAAAGGAATTATAAGGAGTCAGTTGATTCGAGCATCGAGAATTTGCAGCACTTCAGAAGCTTTTTTGAATGAAGCTGCTACTTTAACCAACATGCTGGTAGAAAGGGGTTACCCCTCCCAGTTAATCAACACAATTATAGAGGAGATAACAGGAAAAAGAGATTCTAAGTTTCCACCCTTGCTCAGTAAAGGTCTTTCGTTTCTTAACCACAGTAGCAGAGGAAACAATGATATACAGAAAAGTTTTAGTTACACTTACACTAAAGATGCAGTTTTTATTGAAAACACCTTACAAGTCTTTTGGTCTATGCTTACATCACAAGAAGACATTAAAAATTATTTACCAAGTACACTAACTTTCATTAGAAAGCGAGACATAAATCTTAAAGGAATGTTGGAGCAGAACACCAGCACAAGGAACATTACCCACACCATGTCTTCACATAGGAAGAATGGGACTTTTAAATGTGGTGCGTGCAGACAATGCAAGTTCCTGTTAAATGCTGAGAAAATTTTTATTCCAGCCAGGAATTGTACTTTAAGAGCACTGGGGCACCACAATTGTAACACTACGGGTATAGTTTACTTAGGCATATGCACCTTTTGCAATGGTTTCTATGTGGGTAAAACCACCAGAACACTAAAAAAATGAATATATGAACATGTATATGAAATTGAAAAAAAGAAAAACACCAATGCTTTCTATAAACACTCTCTACTATGTGACAAAATGTGTATAAAATTTTTTGTTCTGGAACGAGTCACCAATGACCCTAGGGGAGGTGACTGGGAAACTTATCTGGAAACTAGAGAGTTAACCTGGCAAATTAAATTAGATGCCTCAAAGAGTCCAGGAATGAATGAAAACATCAGCATCAATAGTATACTGAAAATGAGAAGGAACAAATTATAAAGTATTTCAATTTCCTTGTATGCATGTTTAAATTTATGAATTTTCAGGAACATTTGATCTATTTGGATTTAGTCTGTTAAAAAAAGAAGTATTGATATATCTAATTAATTTACACAAGAATTTAATTATTAATACTAGAAATGTTTTTACATGAATGAATTAACATAAGCATTAATGTTGAAAGGATTTTAAGTATAACAAATAACCATTAATTTTTATGGTTATTCCTTTTCTCTAACAACAACATGATACTTTACAGTTAGAGAATTTTAACAGTTAAAGAATGTTATTTTTATGATGTGTTTTTTAGTAGAACAACTTTTAAGTGCTATATAAATTTGTTATTCAAGAATAATTAGTATAGTTTGTTAACCACATTGAATTTAGAACAAGATTAGTTTTTAATAACATTTACAATTGTGTTTTGCTGTTGGTCATGGTTCAGTTTTATTAACATCGTATTTGTTTAAGAAAAGTAGACAATTAGTAGCACTACTGCACTATTGCACTTTAAAAGTTGATGACCTTACTTTAATTACAAACTTAATGGTTTAATTGGCCGATCAACTAGTGTATAAATGCAGTGTGGCCACACTTGTAATTTAACCTTGAAAAAGCCTGGAATTATCCAGGCGAAAGCGCTTGGTGTTCGTTTTGTAAATAAAAGCTTTGTGGTGGAATTACCTGGATAGCATTTTTACTACTACTTTTACCATTTCTGAAAGAAAAACTTTGTACTACGCAGCTGGTATTTACCTACACTGTTTGTTCGGGCTTGGTGAGCTGTTCCTGCTCCTGATTTCTTTAGGTGTAGCATGTCCAACAGCTCTGGGTTTGACATAGCTTTATATGTTAGGCAGAAATCACCACAATATGCTACAGTGTAAAGCTGGAGTTTTTTGAGATGATCAGTGTAGGGCACCTGTTTGAGGGCAGTAATTCTCTTTGTGAGGTACTTCTTTGGCCTTTCCAGCTGCTGCAGATGTCTTGTGAGGTACATTCCAAAAGGGGCATTGTACTCTATAATGGATCTAATGAGTGTCGAGTAGAGGGGAACAATGACCTCTTTTTTCCTGGATGAGAACCCTTTTGTGATGAGGTGTGCTATGTAGAAGGATTTCCTGACTACTGTGGCAATGTGATTATCAAAGGAGTGACTACTGTCCACTTGGGTCCCAAGGTCTCTTATCACACATTTGGTGTTAAGAAGACTGCCACCTATGTGGTAGTTCATGGGTACAGAGTTTTTACCAAAGGGGATAACAATGCACTTTTTGGCATTGAGCTTGAGGCCATGGCTCTGACACCAGGCATCTGTCTCACTGAGACCCTTCTGTAAGATGTCCACATCATTTGGGGACTTAACTATAGCTCCTAGTTTTCAGTCATCTACAAACTTCGTTTGTGTTAGCCTGTACTTCAGAGAAGTAGATATCAAACAGGAGAGGTCCAAGGACTGAATCCTGTGGTAGAATCCTGTGGTACTCCACTTGTCACTGGTTTGAAGTCAGATTTGGAGTCTGCAACTTTTACAGTGTGGGTTATGTCAGTGAGCCAGTTAGCAACCCATCTTGTGACATAGGGATTTATACCTAGTTTAGTGAGTTTAGCTATAACTCCAGAATGGAGGATGGTGTCGAAAGCCTTGGAGAGGTCAAGATAGGCTGTGTGAACCACCTTGCCCTCATCTACGGCTTTGGTGACTGCCTCAAAGAAGTCAACCAGGTTCAGGAGGCAAGATCTACCTTTCACAAACCCGAACTGAGTGGGGTCCAGAGTTTGGGAGGTTACCAATGTCTTTGTTTATGAATTCCATGATGTTGGTTTACCATGGTATGGCTAGCCTGAGTGATCCACTACAGTGAAGTAATAAAAGTGTTATTATGGGGTTTTCTTAGTGCACTAAGGTAATCTGGGTCTGTGAATGCCTTTATCTGTTAACTGCCAGGAGTTCTAGTGGTTCCTCATACAGCAAGTTCCTTGCTAAAAGCAGGAATCATAAGCATTATAACATAGCAATCATTTCTGCCATGTGGTTCTTTAATACAAGTTAATGCATAGCTGTAAGAGGGGAAAAAATCTGCTTTGGTTGATCACATATCCATGTAAAAACTAATTCCTTGTCTGCTGGATTTATTTGTATGCTGCTGCTGCTTCTTCATAACAGTCTAATTTGATTCCTTACTAATAGTGCAATGACGAACACATTCCCTGGGGTTCAGCAAGCAGTTGTGCAGGAATAAGTTATTCCTGCATGGCAGGGACCATTCCTGTTCAGCAAGGCAGTGCACCATGCATATTTATGAAGGTGCACTGCTATGCTCTAAAACAGACATGGTTCTGTGTACGAGCACAGGGTGCGTGTATGAAAGCAGAGCTCTCACAATACACATGCCCCCTGCACTCAAGAATTGCCTTTTGGCAATTAAAATGAGTGAGAACACTCATAACTCCCCAACCCATCAGGAAAACAAATCTGTGGTCAAAGGCATAAGGGACAATCGTGCCTACCAAGCATACCTCTCAACTGTACAGATTTTTGCAGAATTCCCAGAATTTTGCCTCATATTTTTGGTGTGTTCCTGTTAAAATATGTACCTTTCTGGCAAATAGCTGAGGATTGAAGTCATTAAATAATGACAAAATATTTAAGTTTAAGACTCCACGCATCCTTCAGAAAATTCATGTAAATTTAAAACCTATTATTTTATCAACTTTTTAAGTTTGTAAAAACAATATTTAAAATCTGTCCCTATTTGTCCCCCCATCATTTTAGGCTTTGTCCAGATATTTTGATCTAAGAGGTTGAGAGGTATGCTACAAAGCCAAACGTTATTAGGATAACACAAGTAGCATAAGCACATAGCGCACACCCCCAAACCCGTCAGAGTAAGGAATGTGGACAAAGCCTAAAGGGACAATTGCCCCACAAAGCAGAAAGTTGATAAAATAACAGGTTCAGTATTAGCAGGGATATTCTGAAGGGTATAGATAAAATAGCACAGCAAAACTGTTTATTTTTATAAATGTGATAAAGTTTAAGCTTAGCTGCATGGGTGTGCCTGTTGCTTAGTTACACTTAGTCCAGCTTAAATAGCACAAGAAGTTAAATAGCAAGAGACATCCAACATGAGCAGCATTGCAGTAGTGTAGTAGATAGAGTGTACGCTTTGCATGGAGCCATTTCTGGTTCAGTCCCCACTGTAATCATTTAGCACTTCACATGTGAAAGCAGTACATAAACATTTTTTTTAGTATTACCTACTAAATAACATATATTTGTTAACCAGAGTACTGCATTAGGTCCAGATGTGAGGTGTCAGTTTAATAAAGTTGTGAAATCCCCATATAAACACAAGTGCCCCATACAGTATAGTCACTCATGAATAAATGTAATGGAAGCACATTGGGGGATGTCAGGGACAGTAAACAAATGTATAATATGTAATGAATGATGAATCAATGCCATACAGCAGATAGTCTACAAAATGAAAAATAAGCAATGCTAAGCATTGCACAGTTCTGCTTACCAGGTGTAAGCATTGTGTAAATATGACTGCTAAGCAATGAGTAGCCCAGCTAAGTGGATTTGCCCATAGGTAAGCAGTGCTGAACTTGTCCCTTTAAGCAATGCCATCCTTAGCTAAGCAGGTTTGCCCATAGCTTAGCTTAACTCAGCATATTCAAAACCATCCAATCACGGCAAAGGGGAGGAAATCGGACATATTTAAACCACACAGGTGGGAATACAGCTCATAACTGGTTGCAGCTTTCAACTGTAGGCAGGATGGCAGGAAATGGAGAGGGATTGCGCTTCCGGGCACAGCGCTGGGGCATACAGAAGCCCAAGGTCACGGTAGGACTCCTGGTAAAAATCCATGATGAGAGACTGCTGCAGGGCCATTACCAGGGCTCCCAATATAAAGCAGAAACTTGGGACCATCTTGCCCGTGATCTCACCAGTGCCACTGCTATTCTTCTGACTTGTGAGCAGGTCAGACACCACTATGCTGACTTGAAGCAGAGAAAAAGGGAGCTCTTGGATGAGTGGGTCCAAGAAGCAAGGCAGAGGGGTGATGTCCCAGCAGTGTGTAAGTAGTCATATCATTACTGTTTATTAAAGTCCAGCATGTTTATGTGATGGATAGGTATGCCTAAATATGTCTCTATTTCCTTTGCAGCTGCAGCTGAGCAGGCTGTGAACCAGGAAGCTCATGCTAGTAGCCTCCAAGGCTGTGTCGTGAGGCTGGTGAGTAACAATCCTGCGTGTAGTAGTCATACCAGATAAATATAAAGTATTAGAAAGTCATCTGTCAGTATAAAAACTGTTGTATGGGTTATACTGAATAAACCAGACAATATGACAGTAATACTCCCATATAGGTCATATTTAAATAAAACTGCAACTGCCTGGGAATAAAGCTCTAAATCCTGGACTGGTTGTGTTTACTCTGGTATTGTATGACATTTATTGTTGCATTCTATGAACAGTAATGTTGTGTTAACCACTGTTACCCACTTTGTGCTACATAAAAAAAATGTCTAGGAATGTCTGTATAAGACTGTTGTAAGTACAAGATCAGATTGTGCTACCAAGAGAGACGAAGACAAAAAACAGACAGCAATATCCAAATAGTACACTCTACTGTGACTTATATTGTTGTATTTTTAGCAGACACAGCCATGGTTCGAATCCTGGGAGTGGTAGTAAGCTGTGTGCATAATCATACCTCTCAACTGTACATATTTTTCAGAATGTCCAGATACCTGCCCATATTTTCTGCCTGTTCCTCTCTCCCCCTAGCAGATCAGTGGGATGATCTCAGAATTGCAGTCATGAAATAATGACATGCATTTGAATTTCAGACCTCAAGACCTTCACAAAATGTATATTAAAACAAATCATGTCACTATAGTAACTCTCCAAGTTTATGACAACAATATTCAAAACATGTCCCTATTTGTACCCACATGTTGTCAAGCCTTGTCCAGAGTGTGTGCATTAAGAGATTGATAGGTATGTGCATAATATTAACTGGAATCTGGGAATATGTGTAGAAACAATCAGATAGTGTTAACAAACATTCTCTCCACAGGTCAACCAGGTAAGAGATGTAAGAATTTAGCTATAAGATAGTTGAAGTATACACTGTGTACAAACATGCCACTGCCCAAACCAAGGCCATAGGGTATTGTAATAATAACTGCACCTTAATGATTAGAGCAATGATCATTAAAGTTGTGAGTACTACAATGATATATAAGTTGATAATTGACATCTCTCTCACCACCCACCATATCTGCAACAATAATCTAAATACACAAATCAATGGGTATGTTTACACCAAACCTATTATTGGAACATATATCCAATTGTTCAATAAATATTGAAATGTGTTTCTATTAATGTTCCACGTTGACATACTATCATTGGTGGCCTGTTGTTATTAATGTAACCTGCATGCTATTGTAATGGCCACCGTGGTTCCATATATGCATGTGTTCTGTTTGTTATGCAACTGTTCCAAATGTGTTTTTTTTGGTTAATGGGAATATCAATGCATGCTGTTATAACTAATCCTGGATTGTGTTGACTATTACTAACCCACATATGTTTTAAAACTGCAACACCATAACACGTATGGGAAGGCCGGTGCCAGTGGACCCACCACTCCCAACTCACCTGGCTGTGGCACCAGGCCCCAGCATGCTTGAGATCCACCCTGGGACCTCTTCATCTGCTGGTTCTGCACCACCTTTGGGTGGAACCACCTCAGGGGATGGGGCTTGCCCCCCCGGGAGTGTGCCCAGACAGAATCCTGTCACATGAAGTCAGGTCAGGGGATTGATGCATAGTGAGCTCTGAAGGGAGTTTGGAGATGTGCTCTTTAGCTTGAGGGCCATATGGTGCATTTAGAGGGTCAGCCTGCCCCTCCTGCTCAGCCCCCTACACAGCCACCTTCGGGGCCATGAAGGTGTAGTGGTGACTGCCCGTGGGTGGGGACCTCAGTCCCACTGTTTCCATTTAGGGGCTCATGGGCTTCTGATTTCCAAATACCCCTCCCCATCCAAGGTGTTTACCCCCACATGTGCCATACACCACCCCTGTATGCTTTCTTGTCTGTCTTGTCTGTCTTCCCAGACAACCTTACCTCCCCAAATATACCTACTATCCTTCCCCAACATCCCACTCTCACCTTAAAAAAAAGGGCAATCTGTTCCCAACAAGAATTTTACACCATACATTAACTGTTCATTTTGCACCCATTTACAAATACTTACAAGTACCTTATTCACTCTGTATCCAGCAACCCTTGTTCTGGCCAGCAAATAAATTATCAGCCCTTGCAAGTGTCTAATGCAAGACCTTGCACACCATATCATATTTTCCTTACTGTTGAATGACTGTGCCACATGATATGTAATTGTGCCACGAGGGCCTCAAGCTGGTGTAGCAGATCCTCCAAGTCTCTGTGGAGGTCCCAATGCACCAGACCCTGGACTTGACTTCAGGTGACAGAATCCTGTCTGTGTCTGCTCTCAGGGGGGTATAAGCACTATTCCCTGAGTTGGTTCCACCTGAGAGTAGTGCAGGACCAGCGGATGAGGAGGTCCCGGGGTGGGTCCCAGATGTCCTGTGGTTTAGTGCCATGGCCAGATGAGGTGGGAGAAGTGGTTCTGCGGGAAACAGCCTTCCCAAACATGCTATTGTGTTGCAGTTTTACAACATGTGTGGGTTGTAATAGTCAACACAATCCAGGATTAGTTATAACAGCATGCATAGATATTCTCATTAACCCAAAACATCAGATTTGTAACAGTTGCATAGCAAACAGAACACATGCATATATGTAACCACAGTGGCCATTACAATGGCATGCATGTTACATTGTTAGCAACAGGCCACCAATGATAGTGTTTCAACATGGAATATGAATAGGAACACATTTCAATATTTGTTGCACAATATATATCTCAACAATAAGTTTGGTGTAAACATACCAATTGATTTGTGTGTTCAGATTATTGTTGCAGATATGATGGGGGGGGGCTGGGAGATGTCAGTTAACAACTATTATATCCTTGCAGTATGAGGTCCTCAGACCTTTCTTCCTGTTTATGTCTTCCAGGTACCATGTCCCAGGAGTGTATCCCTGCTTATACTCCACAGGAGAATGAAAAAAATAATAAACTACCTTGCACATCACCACAGAACTGTCTTTGGGCATATAGCCTATGATCTGCAGGAGAGGACTTCCATGTGGAACGACTTCATCCAGAGGGTAAACGATGTTGGCCTGCATAACCGCAGTTATGAGCAGGTGCAACATCGTTGCACCAATCTCAACTGCCATGCCCTTCAGAGTGCTGCTGCAGTTAGGAGGGACCAGCTAGCCACAGGTGGGGGTCATGCCATCCAGCTCCCACTGACACATGCTGAGGAGCTCCTCATCAGCCTTGGGGCACCCGCCCACCAGCCAAGCCAGGAACCTGACAATAGCATTGTGGAGATGGTTGCTACCCACACTATGGATGAGGAGCATGCAGGTAAGTCCCCAGGGCATATTAGCAGACCATGGTTGCTTATCTATCTTCATCTGTAAAGTATCTTCATGCATATGTCATATAACGTAGTCTGTTGCTGCAGTGTAGTAGTGAACAGATATGCATAATCTCTAGTATTGTGGGTTTGTACTGTCGATGTACTGAAATGCTGCTGCTACCCTGTACCAATGCCACAGGTGTGGCTACTGACATTACATCTCTCACACAACTATGTAGGTCTCTCTGGTATACCTCTGGGGCAGCAGCCTGTAGCTGGTGAGTATGGAGTTTTTTGTCAGGTTTGCCAATACACCAGCCATGTTATGGCCATAGTATTTGCCATGCACACAATTAACACAACTACCTATAATGCATGCTGTACATGTTCACGTATTGTTCAGTTAACTGCACTGGATCACAGTGGTCACCATGGTGGCATATCTGAAGGGTATGTAAGAGTCTGTAGGGACATATCTGAAACATTAACCTTGTACAGTGGCTACAACAGTGTATACACCACTATTACAATGGCAACTGTTACAGATCTACACAATGGCATATCACAATACCACATTCCATACCTTTTACAACCTTTAATGTGATCCTAACATGAGCAATGAATGTGTAATATGGAATCCTATGTTAGGATAACAAATATGCGGAATACATACCTTAACAAACACTGGAAGCATATGTGTGCACACACTCCAAATAACATATTATGGAAGCAGCTTTTGAGGTACTGACAGCATTCACTCTTCTTGAGTACACACCTTCCACCAAGCACAGGGCCTCAATGTCACACCAAGTAATGATCTGCTGTCCAAGAAGTATGTTCATGACATTTACCCACTCACCTGCAACAGAGGCAGCTGTGGCTTGCACATATCTTACAAACCATGGACTGGATCCCATATCCAAAAGGTAGCACTCAGGAGTGGGAGAGGTAACCTTACCTCACCATTGCATATACCATGGCAAACAGTGCAGACAGTCATGTATGTAACTATGAAGTATGGGACAACATTAATGTAGAAAAAAAACAGATGCCTATCCAAGACAGATGACAACACATGTTGCAAACTGGTCATGGAGGCTGCCCAGAAACATGCAACAAAACTGAGGGACTTGCAGGAATGTTTAACAAGTACTGCCTGTGCAGTACCTGTGTCGACAATTGTTTGTACTCTGCATAAGTGTGGCCTATGCGTTAGGGTAATCAGATGGAAGAGTTGTTCCACAGGAAACATCATCCAGGGCTCTCTACAGGTAGCATATGCATAACATGAAGTCTCCCAAAGGCATGTTTTGCAATATGTAATGGTGTACCGAGACCAAGGCTGAAACCTACAGACAGTATTAATAAAGATACATGTGGTGCACATACAACACCTCACTCCACCTCAGGCCCACCATCCCCATCTGTACCTTGCTGTTGCCAGTGTACACCTTTAGGTTTGCTGTTCATAAGCAGGAACTAGGCCAGTAGACATGGTGTTCTCAATTTGGAACACTGCAAGATGACACTCATGTGTGGCCCATAGTTGTCAAGCACCTGCAGAGGATGGGGAGGGGTGTCATACTGAAACACAACAGTGAACTGAAGCATACATCCAAAGCTCGCTAAGAATAGCTGTATCTGAACATAGTCAAAGTCATGAATTTTGCCAGACATAACCCTGACTCCACAGCAATAGTGAAGGCACTGTGTGACCTCCAAGGGCTGTGCACATGAGCTAAACTTGCAATCCAACAGAGTTGGGGGACATTTGTAGGGTGGAGTGACCAAATAATAGCAAGTGAAGATGGGCCATGCTAGTATACCCCTTCCAGGAATAGTGACTGCTGTAGTTCACTTAACAAGTGCTGCAACAAACCATTGTGTTAAGGGTGTGCACACTTATGCAACCCACATATTGTATGCATCTCAGTCAGCATCTGCACGACTTACACATCTGTTTGATACTGCATTCGATTGCACAGGTCATATGTCACATATCAGGTGTGTGTAATGTTAACATATGCAGTATTGTGGCCCCATTGCATATCAGGGAAGAGTCTGGTATGTCAATAAGGGTGTGTACACTCCTCATAGCCACAGTAATCTTTGAAGGTTGTTAGTGTAATTGAATTTTATTGCTCATACATGCACTGCTGATGAGATCTGCAAATCAGAGGCAGGCATTCACTACTGACATCTGTCCTCATATCATCCCAGGTATGTGTCAGACAAACACATAGTTGGGAGGGTGACCTAATGGTTAAGGTGTTTGCCTTACAAATACAAGGTGCAGGGTTTGAATCTCACAAGGGATAATTGTCCAGGCTTAAAATGGCTTGCAAGGGCAGTTAGCTTAGTACTAATCTATGAACCTATGAACATAGGGGCTGTGAGCAACAGAGCAAACATACCTGCCAAACATATACACATTCATCAATGGTGTGAACACTCTCGAGGTATGGTGCACAGTACATGCCAGGGTGCTGAACAGGTGCATAGCAATACTGTGCACATGGGTGCAGTGTGTTCCAGGGGAAGGGGCATCACCTACTAACACAACACATGCATCACAGAGATGTATAATGTTGGTAACAAGGATTGAGTATAGCTGCAATGCATGCTGTTGAATGCCATATGTCATGCAAGTTGACTGTTGGGTAATGATAGGTCTGTGTAATATCTTTGTGCCACCTCACCTGTAAGTGTGTGTGTGTCTGTGTGTGTGTGTGTGCATGTGTGTGAGTGTGTGTAGAGGTAAGCAATGATGTACAGGTCTTAAATTAGGTTTTTCTTTTCCCCTCACAGGTGAAGAGGTGTGTCAGGTTTCCGCTTGCAGGCAAACTGATGTTAGTGTCCATACAGACTCTGACAATGATGATAGGTATGGTGAGGCTCAGGCAGGGTTGTCAGGGGCTGAAGCTATGCCATCGGTTGACATCCCACTTTTATCCACCCCATCCCTGCACACAGTCACAATGCCTATACATACCCCATCACCAGTGGCCATAGATGAGGGACAGTTGGTAGGTGGTGGCATGAGACAGGACAATGTGGTGACTATGGCAAGTGTATCTTGGATGACCGGTGAGGTACCATACAGGCAGATGTACAGGGGTGCACATAGGAGGGCTGTTGGCCATCATACCCCAGGCAGAAGTGACATGGCAGGTGTCACCAGACACATGTTTTGAGCCATCATGGAGGCACAGGCATGTATGGAATGATTTAGCAGACAGAGTCTAAGGGTCCAGAGGGCTACTCATTCTGCTGTACTTAACAACATTCGTGATCTTGCAGGTGCCCATGGTTATTTTGCAGAGGTCCTGGATAAATGGCTGGGTGAGATGGTGGGAATACTCAACCATGCTATTTCTGTCTTAGAACATATGGTGGAAGTAGGGCGACAGCCACATGGACGTAGGTCAGCAATACCCACAGGTGGAGATCTATGTGGATGTGCAAAAAGTCACAGCCGCTCACGTAGTGGCAGTACCAGCACCAACACTTCAGGAGAGGTGCTGTCCACACCACAACACAGCAGGCCACATGCCCGTGGTCATGCCCAATCCCAAAAGAGACCCGGATCCAGCGGACATTTCTTATCATCAAGGGAGAGTACCATATCTGGGCTTGTAGCTGGTAGTGCCCATGGAATCCCTGGCAGGGAAAGTTCTCGTGTCTGTGGCCAGAGATGGTGAACTGCACACCCTGCCATGTATGGTCTGCAGTTGTCCAACAAACTCCTGTATAGGGCAGCCACATGGCAGAACTGTGTGCATACATGCACACACACACATCACCAAGACAGCTAGGGCACCTCCATACCTACATACACCACATCTGCACAGCCCAATTGTTAATGGAATCCCCTAACACAGACACATGATGTCACCCAAAAGTTCAGCCTAGGTCTCTGGCAAACCCACAACGCACCCTATGCATATGATGATACCTATGACATATCCCTGTCATCCATACCATCAATGCAGGGACAGGCTAATATGGATCTGATGCACAGGGTAAATATACTAAGGTTTAGCAATGTAATGCTGTGTAACATGTTTTCAGTTGGAAAGTTTAATGCTTACATGTCAGGATGTGTAGCTGTCCAGCCATGGTGCATTATAGCTGTTATTAACACTGACTGAGTGTGGTCTCCATAATGTATTAAATTTGTCTTGTAAGTGTCTATGTGTCAGCAGGATGTTGGTCTACTGTTGTTTTCTACAAGGGGTATGGCACTGTGGTGACACATTGACTATGCCATATCTTGGGTACAGCTGAACATAAGTAACAGGTCTGTATAACCGTTAACGGATGTGCCGCATGGCTGATAGGACTAAGGGGTGTATACAGGTGAGTGCATGGAAGCTGATGTCAGCAGCCCTTCTACAATGGAGAATGGTAAGTGTACTGGGTGGCACACACCACATGTTTTGTATAACACCCACACATACAGAGGATTTGGTGTTGATGCAATATGCAGAGAATACTGTACACATGGATGTGCTTAATTTTGCAGTGAACCAATTTTAACCTATGTAATTCCACCAAGACAAAATAGGCAAAACATCAGATCACAAATTAATCAGTCTGCTAGTTTAATGTCATTGACGATATTACTGGCAGGGTATATGTCCTCTTCCCCAATGCAGTGCACTCCAGGAGTTGGTAAACATAGGTGTGCTGGTGAGGGTGGCAGAGCCCTCCACTTCGGAGGGTGTGGAGTGGCAAAGAACCACACATAGTGTGATTGACAACTACTTAACCTGCTAACATAAACTGTACAGTATTACAGCACACTAAGTGGGGAATACACAAAACAATAACCTCAATGAGGGTGGCTGTCCCCTCAACATCCACACCCAACTATATATACCAACTCCAGTATAGCAGTACAGCTGTACAGTAGGGAAGAGGGCATTTACACATCTAATACTAGTTTTGATGGAATGAATTTCCAAAAGATGATTCCTTTGAAATGTTAGCATTTGACAGTCAGTTCTAGGACAGATGACTTCCTGGGACATGCATTTTCTGCAAACTGAAGTAGATCTCCTCACATACACACATACGTACTTGACAACACTGAGAGTAGAACCCCTACCTAGGTACTTATTGCTACTAATGTGTTTGGCCTTAATTGCACACACCACACAGCTTTTAGTATGAGGTGTGTCCTGAGTTTCTTGTTAAGTGAAGAACATCACCAGGCCTTGTACAGTATGGTAATGTGGGATGTACTGGGTGGTAAGGAACAATACATAGTATGACATACTGGCATATACACATTGACAAACACATAACAATCAAAGTCACATCTGAGAGACCTGGGTTTATCAGTGCTAGCTGCCTTGTCAGTGAGTCCATTCTGTTAGAGATAATTTGCACACAGCACATGCATCATTGGGCTGGATAGTGTAATCAGTTATCTGTATGGTTGATGGTGACAGTGGTCCTCATATAGTGGACCTTGGGACATGTACTGGGGGTACCATGGTGTAAAGACAGTATACCCAGCACCCACACCCCACATTGGATATTTTACTCACTAAAACCCATGATAATGCTCTGACATACCCACAATTACATGTTGACCAGGACTGCAATACAACCCCTTGTCTATCTCATCAGTGCTACTACAGGGATATGCACTTATTGCACATGCCACAGGGATAGTAGATTCATAGGTTCATAGTTTGGTACTAGGCTAGTAGGGTGAGGGTTTGTCATGGCTCTCATAATGTCAGCAACAACACTATCCCCTTATAATGTATGGCAAGAGGTATTGTATTTGGAGAATGTGGCCTCAGAATGCTGTATTCTACAAATATACACACTTGCACACATACACACACTTGCCAAGACTCAGAAGGTAACCCATGCCTATCTACCCATTTGTACAACAGTGTTGTGCTGGTACTGCAAGCTCCAGGTAGCCGAAAGAGTGAAGAGTGTAACAAGGTACATTTAATGTCCATTACAGCAGCAGCCATTTCTAACTATGGCAATTGGGTGTAGTGGGTGACAAGGCCCTCAGGGTATTATCAACTGCAAGTTTACAAACACACAAACACTGTTATTCTCAGTAATCAGCACTAACACATTTGTCAGTACTGAGGTCCATAAGTGCAGGTGTTCTGATGTGTGTACCAGGATAATGTCCATGGAGAGATGAGAAGAGTAGGGGATGTGGGTACAGTAGTATCATGCCACCTGACATTTGTCAGTGGGCCATCTGTCAACTGATGGCACTTGAGTGATCCCCAGGGTGACAGTTAAATGCAACATCCAATCATCTGGTTGTCTCTTGCAGAGGGCTATTGAGATGCTCCTATTGACATGTATGCAAAATATGTTACATAACATGTTCAGTGTCTGTGTTGGAGACCAACCAATCATGTTCTGTTGACTGTGGTAGTCTAGTTGAGGTATTCATGGCATGTGGTGCATACATGGTGAGGTTTCCTAACCGTGGCATTCATAACACAGCTGGGCAAACATGTCAGTGTCAGTCAACCATAGATTGCCTGTAAGCAGCCAAAATGGATACCTGACTTCTGCACAGATGTACAGAGGACAGACAGAAAGCAGCTAGCCAACAGGTTATACATTAGAATTAATGTTTTGACAGATATACATATGATACTGATAGGTATACCTTTACTACATGACAGCAGCCCTCAATGACATGTCCTATACACATAGTAGTCTACAGTTAATATCCACATATCAGATCAATATCCAGTAGCAAATATTTAATAACACACAGCTCACATACCAAGAACACGATAGTCAGTACTCAGAGTCCAACTTCACATGCAGGGGTGTATGGTTCCAGTACCACAGTATGAGATCTACTCTTACTTGGGAAAGCACTGTTAACAGTAAAATGTAATGATACAATACACCCAAGTGTGACTGCGTATAATCTGGGATACTACCCACGTATGAAACACATACAAAGAGAAAGATTGTTGTACTAGCCATATATACACAGGTGTCCCATTTGTGTGTGTGTGTGTGTGTGTGTGTGTGTGTGTGTGTGTGTGTGTGTGTGTGTGTGTGTGTGTGTGTGTGTGTGTGTGTGTGTGTGTGTGTGTAGAGGTAAGCAATGATGTACAGGTCTAAAATTACATTTTTTGTTTTCCCTTCACAGGTGGTGAGGTGGGTCAGGGTCCCTCCTACAGACAAACTGATGTTAGTGTCCATACAGACTCTGACAATGATGATAGGTATGGTGAGGCACAGGCAGGGTTGTCAGGGGATGAAGCTGTGCCATTGGTTGACATCCCACTTTTATCCTCCCCATCCCTGCTCACAGTCACAATGCCTATACATACCCCATCACCAGTGGCCATTGATGAGGGACAGTTGGTGGGTGGTGGCATGGGACAGTACAGTTTGGTGACTATGACAAGTGTGCCTGTACACAGCAGTCATAGCCAGATGACCAGCAAGGAACCATACAGGCAGATGTACAGGGATGCTCATAGGAGGGCTGCTGGACATCATGTCCTGGGTAGAAGTGCCACAGCAGGTGTCACCAGACACATGTTTTGGGCCATCATGGAGGCACAGGCATGTATGGAATGTTTTACCAGACAGAGTCTGAGGCTCCAGAGGGCTACTCATCTCCAGTACTTGACAGCATTCATGATCTTGCAGGTGCCCACTGTTATTATGTAGATGCCCTGGATAGATGGTACAGTGAGACGGTGAAAATCCTCAACTTTGCAATGTCTGTCTTAGAGCATATGGTGGGAGTAGGGCGACAGCCACATGGACATAAGTCAGCAACACTGCACCAGCAAACAACACACATAAATACACAAAAACATACTCGGAGGCTCTAAATAAAAATCTGCCAAAGCAGCAGAGACCTCCAAAGCAGACATGCAAGCAACCTCCACCCCCCAACAACAACCACGTATCACATACTTCACAAAGTCAGTGTGCCACGCAATCACAGCCCTTAAGGCTAAATAACACACCCAATACACTAGTAATAGGTGACTCTATTGTCAGGCACACTGACATCCCACTCACTAGACTAAACAAGGAGAAGGTTACTGTAAGCTGCCTGTCGGGTGCCAGGATCGGCCACCTAACACAAGCATTCAGGTCACTCCAAAACAAGTACAAATATGACTCTGTCATTGTCTATGTTAGTGTGAATGACCTGAGACGTACCTCCCTGGACTACATGAAAAGAGACATAGAGGAGTTCTCTGATCATGCAGCCCAGGCCAGTATGACCCTGACCCTGAGCAACATCTTGCCCTCACCAAGAATGATGCCACAGTACAAAGATAAAATGATCATTTTAACAATTGGCTAAGTTATTGGTGTCATTCAAAGGGCATCCAGTGTCTGTCAGCCTGGGATGACATGCTCGACAAGCCACGCTGCTTCACCAGAGATGGCTTGCACCTGTTGCCCTTAGGCTTTCGAATACTGGCCAAGGCTCTTGCCACCCCCATAGTGCCTTTTTTAGGCAAAGCTCAAAACACAAACCCACCTCCATAAACAACACAAGAAACCAAAAATTCAGGGTAATGCTACTCAATGCCAGAAGTCTAAACCTCAAAATGCATGCACTCGAGGCACTCCTCAGCATGGAGCAAATTGATATCTGTGCAGTAACAGAAACCTGGTTCAAGGCTCCAGAGAGCACCCCAGCACTAACTAGCTATAACTCATACCACACCATTCGGTCCCAGAACCCGGACTGAAATACAAAATGAGGGGGTGTATCCATTTTCATCAAGGTTACCCACACCTCCAGGTTAGTGGCACAGCACGAGGCCTCGGAGACCATCTATGTGCAACTAACAGTGGGCATAGCTGCTTTTCAGATTGTAGCTTGCTACAGATCACCCACCTTGTCTCAAGACCCCCACTCAGCATTCCTGAGAACATTGGAGAATATGAAGGTCCTACCAAACACCATATTGGGTGATTTCAGCTACCCAAACATTGACTGGGAAAATTACTCAAGTACAAACACCTTTGCCCAACACTTCCTAGAGTTTATAAACTCAAACACCCTGGAACAACTGGTACCACTCCCACAAGAGGTGACAACATATTGGACCTGATCATCACCAACATGGGGGATCGATGTTCCACATCAGAGATAAAACCCTTACTGGTAAGATCAGACCATAAACTAATCACACTGGACATCCACATCCCGACCCCACCCCCAGTCAAGGAAACCACTGTGAAAAACTTTTCAAAAGCAAACTTCACACTTCTCAAGACTGACGTGGAAAGTTTCAAATCCCCCTTGCTAAAGGATAATGCTGCCCAAACTGCAGAATCCTTTACAAATGCATTCTATGAGCAAATACAGAAATGCATGGATCGAGCCATCCCAAGTAAAACTAAGACTCACTCCTCCAAAAAGAGGAAACCAGTCTGGTGGTCCCTGGCCATAAATAAGCTATACAACAGAAGGAGGAAACTATTACATGACAGAGCAAAATCCCAAAAAGGGAAGGCATCCCTGATCAGTATTAGCAAGAAACTACGATCCCTCATAAAATCATCCAAGGTCATCTTCAAAAGAAAAATTGCCAAAGACTCTAAAGATAATCACAAAGCCTTCTTTAGCTATGTCAAGAATCTAGGTGGCAACTCTCAGATCTGCTCTGAGCTAGTGCAAAATGGCAAAAAAATACACTGAACCAACTGACATTTCCAACATCCTGGCTGACAGGTTCAGTGCAAACTTTACCCCCCCTCACCCGCAAAAAGGCCCGTGACCATCCCAGAAGAATGTAGAGCCACAAATATCACAGACACACAGGTGAAAACAGCCCTCTCCAAAGCCAAAAACATAGCATCAATGGGACCAGATGGTATCCTAGGCTGCGTCTTACACAAGCTCCAAAATTAACTAAACCCTCCCCTAAATTCACTGTTCAAACTCAGCCTTACCACAGGCTATGTGCCCAAAAAATGGCATACAGCAACAGCTATCCCGCTCCACAAAGGTGGTGCCACAAGGGAGCCTGAGAACTATCATCCTATAAGCCTGACTGGCCTGGTCTGCAAAGCTATGGAGCACATCATCATGGAACTCATTAACAAATACATTAGGAACCTCCAGACACTGGACCCTACCCAACTTGGCTTTGTTAAAGGCAGATCTTGCCTCCTAAACCTAGTTGACTTCTTTGAAACAGTTACCAAGGCCATAGATGAGGGAAAGGTAGTCCACACAGCTTACCTGGACCTCGCAAAGGCCTTCAACACCATTCTCCACTCTGGCATTATAGATAAGCTTACCAGCTTGAACATTAACCCCTATGTCACGAGATGGGTTGCCAACTGGCTCATGGATAGAACTCACATGGTCAGAGTTGCGGGTGCCATATCCGACTCTAAACTGGTCACAAGTGGCATCCCACAGGGCTCAGTCCTGGGACCCCCTCCTGTTTGGTATATACTTCTCTAAGGTACAGGTAAGCACAGGAGAACTATGGCTGATCAAGTTCGTAGATGATGGCAAACTGGGGGCTATAATTAACTCTCCAGCTAACACAGACATCCTCCAGAAAGGTCTCACAGAGACGAATACCTGGTGTCAGAACCATAGCCTCAAGCTAAATGCTAAAAAGTGCATAGTCATCACCTTTGGGAAAAACAAAGTGTCCATGGACTACCACATAGGTGGTAATCCACTAAGTACAGAAGATGTAATTAGGGATCTGGGGAACCAAGTAGATAGCAACCTCTACTTTGATAATCACATTGCCAAAGTGGTTAGAAATTCCTTCTATGTAGGCCACCTAATCAGATAGAGACGTCATTGTGCCCCTCTACTCATCGCTCATCAGGCCCATAATAGAGTACAATGCCCCATTTGGAATGTACCTTACTTGACACCTGCAACATCTGGAAAGACCACAGAAGTACCTCACCAAGAGGATCGTGGACCTCAAACAGATGCCCTATGCAGCTCGACTAAAGAAACACCAGCTCTACTTGGTTGCTTACCACCTGCTCAGAGGTGAACTCTGCCTGACGTACAAGGCCATGTCTAACCTGGAATTAATGGACATGCTCCACCTCAAGAAAAACAAATCTCTTAGAGCCACACACTCCAGGGATTTAAACCTCAGCACAACAATAAATAAGACATGCTGGAGGGATAGATTCCTATCCCAGAGACTTCCCTCGCTCTGGAATAGAATCCCAATCTAGGTAGGCAAAGCCCCTCACTGACTCTCTTCAAGAGAAATCTTGATGAGTGGATGGGAAATCATAACTTTACCCCTGGGATCACTTCAATGGCCCTGCTGGACAGAGGCTCAGGAAACTAATCTAAAAGGGAGGTAAAAGTGAACACTTTCTGGCTAGGCTTATAAATGCCCTTGGGCAGATAGCCTAGTACCTACCTATGAACCTATGAACACCAACATTTGGAGGTCTACGTGGACATGAAACAGGTCACAGCCGCTCCCGTAGTGGCAGTACCAGCACCAGCACTTCAGGGGGGGGTGTTGTCCATACCACAAAACAGCAGGCTGCATGCACGTGGTCTTGCCCAGTCCCAACAGGGATCCAGATCCATCAAACATTTGTTATCATTAGGGGAGTGTACCATATCTGGGCTTGTAGCTGGTAGCACCCATGGAGCCCCTGGCAGGCACAGTTCTCATGTCCATGGCCAGAGATGGGGAACTGCACACTCTTCCATGTACGGTCTGCAGCTCTTCCAACAAACCCCTGTATAGGGCAGCCACATGGCAGAACTGTGTGCATACGTACACACACACATCACCAAAACAGCTAGGGCACCTCCATACCTACACACACCACATCTGTGCAGCCCAATTCATAAGGAAACCCCCTAACATACACATGATGTCACCCAAATGGCTCAGCCTAGGTCACTGGCAAACCCAAAACACACCCTGTGCATATGATGATACCTGTGCCATATCCCTGTCATCCATACCATCGATGCAGCGACAGGCTAATATGGATCTGATGCACAGGGTGAATGTACTAAGGTTTAGCAATGTAATGCTGTGTAACATGTTTTCAGCTGCAAAAAAAGTTTAATGCTTACATGTCAGGATGTGTAGCTGTCCAGCCATGATGCATTATAGCTGTTATTAACACTGACTGATTGTGGTCTCCATAATGTATTCAATTTGTCTTGTAGGTGTCTATGTGTCAGCAGGATGTTGGTCTGTTGTTGTTTCCTACAAGGGGTATGGCACTGTGGTGACACATTGACTATGTCATATCCTGGGTACAGCCGAACACAAGTAACAGGTCTGTATAGCATTTACTGTATGTGCCACATGGCTGATAAGACTGAGGAGTGTATACAGGTGAGTGTATGGTGGCTGATGTCAGCAGCCCTTCCACAATGGAGAATGGTAAGTGTACTGGGTAGTACACACCACATTTATGTATAACACACACACACACACACACACACACACACACACACACACACACACACACACACACACACATACACAGAAGCTTTGGTGCTGATGCAATATACAGAGAATACTGTACACATGGATGTACTTAATTTTGCAGTGAACCCATTTTAGCCTATTTAATTCCACCAAGACAAAATAGGCAAAACATCACATCACAATATAATCAATCTGTTATTTTAATGTCATTGACGATGGTCTTGGCAGGGTATATGTCCTCTTCCCCAAAGTAGTGCAATCCTGGAGTTGGTAAACAGAGGTGTGCTGGTGTGTGTGGCACAACCCTCAACTTTGGAGGGTGTGGGGTGGCATAGAACCACACATAGTGAGATTGACAACTACTTAAACTGTTAACATAAACTGTACGGTATTACAGCAGACTAAGTGGGGGATACACACAACAATAACCCCAATGAGGGTGGCTGTGCCCACAACATCCACACCCAACTATCAATGCTAACTCTAGTATTGCTGTACAGCTGTACAGTGGGGAAGAGGGCATTTACACATCTACTGCTAGTTTTGATGGAATGAATTTCCAAAAGATGATTCCTTTGAAATGTTAGCATTTGCCAGCCAGTTCTAGGACAGATGACCTCCTGGAACATGTATTTTCTGCAAATTGAAGTAGATCCCTTCACATACACACATAGTTACTTGGCAACACTGAGAGTAAAACCCCTACCTAAGTACTTATTGCTACTAATGTGTTTGGCCTTAATTGCACACACCACACAGCTTTTAGGATGAGGTGTTTCCTGAGTTTCTTGTTAAGTGAAGGACAAACCAGGCCTTGTACAGTATGGTAATTGGGGATGTACTGGGTGTTAATGAACAATACATAGTATGACATACTGTCATATACACATTGACAAACACATAACAATCATAGACACATTTGAGAGACCTGGGTTTATCAGTGCTAACTACCTTGTCAGTGAGTCCATTCTGTTAGAGATAATTTGCACACAACACATGCATCATTGGGCTGGATAGTGTAATCAGTTACCTGTATGGTTGAAGGTGACAGTGGTCCACATACAGTAGAACTTGGGACATGTACTGGGGTACCATGGTGTAAAGACAGTATATCCAGCACCCACACCCTACACTGGATATTTTACTCACTAAAACCCATGATAATGCTCTGACATACCCACAATCACATTTTGACGAGGACTACAATACAACCCCTTGTCTATCTCATCAGTGCTACTACTGGAATATGTATTTATTTAACATGCCACAGGGATAGTAGGTTCATAGGTTGGTACAAGGCTAGTAGGGTGAATGTTTGTTAAGGCTCTCATAATGTCAGAAAAAAATACTATCCCTTATAATATAAGGCAAGGTGTATTGTATTTGTAGATAGTGGTCTCAGAATGCTGTATCCTACAAATATACACATTTGCACACATACACACTCTTGCCAGGACTGAGAGGGTAACC
>NC_056735.1:582523755-582538755 GCF_019279795.1 Protopterus annectens
TTCTAACAATCTTTATGGACCATTATGGTTATGCATTGACCACATGCACCACTGACCTGACATGGTTTAGTGTTGGCAACAGGTATTTTAAGGTGGATGATATCTGCAGGACTGCTAAAGTCAGGCTCTGAGATGTGTACTGGGTGTAAATGAGGCCAAAATCTTTGAGGTACACAAATAAAGTCTTGCCACAGATGAGATTCAAACCCATACCTGTGTAGTTATTGCTACTACATTGTTACATATTTATGGCACACGCCATGGAGCTTACGTGTTGCAGAGTTCTCCACAGTTATCTTTGAAGGTGACTAACATTGGCAGCAGTGCTAAAGGAGGGGTAAGGGGAGAGTAGTAAGTGTGAATGTCCATAATATCAGGTATTATCAAGGACATACACAGAGTTTCACAGTTGCCACATCTGGGATTAAAATTCCTACCAAACTAGCATGTTACTCTATAGCATTATACAGTTATTGCACATTCCACAGAGTTTATAGGGCTGGCCTTTCTCCAAATGGGTATTTCAAGGTGACTGACTTCGGCAGGCTTGCTAAAGTAGGGCAACGGGAGATGCAGTGACTGTGAATGGCCTCAAAAATCTTTAATTTCTACACACAAACAGTTTCATAGTTGCTATGTCTGGGATTAGAACTCCTACCTTACTAGTATGTTATACTATAGCATTACACAGTTATCTTACATGCCACAGAACTTATAGGGGTGGCCTTTGTCCAAAGGGGTATTTCAAGGTGACTGACATCAGCAGGCTTGCTAAAGTAGGGCAATGGGAGGTGTAGTGACTGTGAATGCCTTAAAATCTTTAATTTCCACACACACACAGAGTTTCACAGCTGACATGGCTGGGATTAAAACTCCTACCTAACTAGTATGTTACACTATAGCATTATGCAGTTATTGCAAGTGACACAGAGGTTATAGGGCTAGCCCTTGTCCAAAGTGGTATTTCAAGGTGAATGACATCAGCATGAGTGCCAACATGGACAATGGGAAGTGCAGTGTGTGTGAATGGGCCATAAACCATTCCTCTGGAAACACACACACAACACTCAGTCACACACAACTTTACCTTTGACAGGACTGGGTATACAAATGCTAGATGAATACTGATTAGTACTATCATGTTACACCGTTATCACAAGCACCACAGACATTATAGGTATGTGGGCTGCCAAAAGCAAATGTCTACAGTAATTGACATTGGCACATCATGTGATATTGGCCAATTGGATGTGTGGTGGGTGGGACAGGCCTCATGATGACAATCTCTTTGTCACTGTCTATCTCTCTCTTCCCCACATCTCTGTGTGTGTTTGACCTATTATAATGTGTTGGCCTTGGATATGTGTGAGTAGTCCTATCCAATGTGTGTGCAAAGCATGAATGGTGTGCAATGCGGTGTTTGTGCACAGACAGATATGTATAATCCACTGTTGTTGTCAGATAGGCTTCATTTCTCTAAGTGTAGGAGCATGCCCAGGTTGTACTGTGGTGCATGATTTTGTGTTCTACACCTACAGCTGGCAACCTGTTTCTGCAGAATATCTGTAGATAGGTTGACAATATGGAGTCGCAATGGGCGAAAGATAGTGGGATACTGTAACTATTGTGTCTGTGCTGCTTGTGTTACATGGTTGGAGTTAGCAGAGATATTCAGACATATGTATTGTTTTACACTGTGATGTATTATGTCATCAACTAATGACAGCTATACTTATTTGTTCACAGTTATTTCTTGGGAAAAACAAGATGAATGAATCTGTGTCCAGTACTGTGGTCTGCAGCCTACATATTCTTGCACACTCATGCATTCTGGAGGGGTAGCTGCAGACACTTGCTGATGGGTCTGTGTAAATGGTCCAGCACCTTGGGACTATGGTGGCTGAAGATCCCCTGCTTGTATATCTATCGACATAACAGAATGGCCATATCCTGATGTAGCCATACCTCTCAGCTGTACAGATTCGCCCAGGTTACCCAGAGGCAGGGCTCATATATCTGGTCAGTTCCCCCTTCACATTATGGTTTACAAGCAGGTCTGTAGTCACCCATTACTGGGATTGCAGGCAGGGGTAGTATGGGCACACATCAGAGTTTCAGACTTCACACACTCCATGATGCTCATGCTTCTACACCCCCCCACTCTGATATTCTATCGTCTTCCTAACATTATGCAAGCGATATCTGAGAAGTATTCCTATAATTGTCCCTTCATCCCAGTGATATTTAGGGGTTGGTCCACAGTTCATGCAGTAGGGCATGATGGGCATGCTACTGGGATTTATTGACATGGCCTTGCATTTGTGTTCTGTGGACTGTGTTATGTTGTTAGTTGGGTCCCCATGAGATAACATACATTGGCAGTATTGGTGAGGCACAGGCCTTTGACAGATGACTGTAGGGCATTTGGTAGTAATGCAGACCATCTGTAGCAGGCCAGTGCATTATGTCACTCCTAAAGTTCCAGGGTGCAAGCCACTGGATTCCCCTGGGGTGACAGGGTAAGTGTGCAAGGTGTTAATGGATATATTTCCTGTCCATATTAATCTATTGTTCTGGATGCTGGCAGGGTGCTGCTTCATTATTCTGCATTCTGTGGGTATTCCCATACAGAAGTTGGGGTCATACTATACTCATTACCAAAAGCAGGGATATGACCTGTGATAAACTTGTGGCTGATGGTGGGGTGAGCTAAGTGTATGTGTGAAATGGAAGCTTCTTGCAGTTGACTCACAGATATACCTGGGATATTCCCCTTATGCTGCCTTGTGCAGGGACATAGGCAGTCTCTCATTACTTCATAACTGTGCCTTGTGTGATCTGCTAGTGATTGGCCAGACTACATCAGTATTTCATACTACACAGCCAACTAAAGTGCTACTAACCTGTATGTACATTTCCAAAAGTGTGTGCAGTTGACAGTTAAATTTTTTGTACTCTGTCTAGGGTACTTCCACCTGTGTACTGTGTGTGTTTGGACCCACATTCATGGCATGTCCATCTTTCAGATGGTGGCAGATATTGACATCTGAACAGTGACTATGGATGACTGCTAAATGGGGTCTTGCTGGGATATATTGTGGTTGGCACTGCATTTGTCAGAACATGGCCCTGTCATCGACAGTAATGGCCATAGGCTGCTGAGACACAACCATCCATTACCTACATGCTGATGACTTCCACACAATATACAACATATAACAACCTAACACACAGACCCCTGCATATTGTACACATGCAACAATCTATTCTGTAATTTGGGCCAGCTCAGGTAATCTGTGCTCCACTGTTATGAGGTTGCTTCTTTGAGATCAAGCAAGGGTAAACCTTTTATTTAAATGCTCATACGAGTCCAAGTTACCCCATGATAATTTAACTGGCGGTAAAGTTAGACTTTTATTGACTTATGGCAATAATGTGCAGCAGGCCAGCAGCACAGTTAATAAATTTTGGCCCATATTACTCTCAGACGGCAAGATAAAATCTATAGTGGGTGATTAACCTAGTTATGTTTTTAAAAACAATTTGTCTTTGAAGAGACAATTGTGTTATAGATCTACAGTTAGACTAGTTTTGTCTTCTGAGCGGAAAGCACCTATCCTTGCAGGGGCTGCAAAGCCTGCTGTCACATTTCTACTAGGGTAGTTTTTCAGCATCCAGTATATGATGTTATATTTAAACCTGACTTCTGTGCTGATTGTAAGTCCCATGGACTTGTATGCTTGGCCAGATGTAAATGTTGCACTTCATTCTACGTGGGGAAAACTGTTAGGATGCTTAAAGAGCACATTCTTCAGCATATGGGTGACATTAGATGTAAAAACATACTTAATGTTCCAGCCAAACATGCTTCTATTTTTACTGATCATAGTTTTGATTTTATAGTGTTGCAACTGATATATTTTAATAAAAGGCATGAGGATTTTAATAACACACTTGAAACTGCAGAGACAAAGTGGATTGTAAAGTTGCAGGCAGATAAACTGCCTGACCTTATTGCCTCTGTTCCTTTAAAACCAGTTCTTAAGAAAATAAGTTGTTGTTGTGTCTTTCGGCTTATCCCAGTTAGGGGTTGCTACAGCGGAACTTCGGTCCCCTAATGTTTGGTAGTGGATTTTTACTTGCCGAGTTACCAGCCCTGATGCACAGCCTTCAATAACCCATTCATGCATGCCTCCATACAGAAGATGCTCTAGCTGAGAATCGAACAGGACAACGTCTTGCTGTGAGGCGACAATGCTACCGCAGCACCACTACCATGGATAATTCTTAAGAAAAGAAGTATACATCTATAATTGATTGCTGTGTTTTATTGGTTAATTGAAGCACATGTTTTAGTATTTAATGGGTTATTTTGTCTTATTCTGTGGATCTGATAAAGCACAACTCATGTGAAAGTCCTTATCCTGTGTACTCTGTGTATTAAACTTTTATACTTCACAGCCTTGGTGGATGTCTGGTTTGTTTGCAGCATTTATTGTATGTAAAATTCCAAAGGTGTGTGCAGTTGACAGTTAAATTTTATGTTCTCCATTTAGGGTACTTCCTCCTGTGTACTGTTGTGTATGTCTGGGCCCACATTCATGGCATGTCCATCTTTCAGATGGTTTGACATCTGAACAGTGAGTATGGATGACTGCTGAATTGGGTCTTGCTGGGATACATTGTGGTTGGCACTGCAGTTGTCAGAACATGACCCTGTCATTGACAGTACTGGCCATAGGCCACTGAGACACAACCATCCATGCCTATAAGCTGACCACTTCCACACAATATACAGCACACAACAACCTAACACACAGACCCCTGCATATTGTACACATTCAACAATCTATCCTGTAAATTGGGCCAATTCAGGTAATCTGTGCTCCACTATTATCCCACACTTACATGTTACTGTATTTCTACATAGGATTGTGGGGGTGGGCACACTTGACAACTGTAAACATTTGCTATGACTGTACTTGTATTTCAAGTACTCTGTTGGCTTCCATTTTGTTTTGTAGTATGACCTATCATGCAGGCTAGAGGCATATCGGTAGAGTACAGATCTTAGGTTTTATTGACCTACATTTCAATTTCAGACTTCTTACCCTTCAGAACTAATATAAAAACATAGAAAAGTGCACAACAATATTATTAAGCTACTATCTCTAATTGACATTGCAAACTAAACCAAGAAACAATTAACTATTATTAGTCTGGATATTGATAAGATGTTCGATTCCCTTAGTTGGTCATACTTACAAAAAATCTTTAAAGAATTTAACTTTACTTCAGATTTCATTAAACTGATATTAAATATTTACAGTGATTCTAAAGCATTTGTTAAGCTTGGTTCATGTCTATCATCCCCAGTAAAAATTCATAAGGGAACTAAACAAGGTCGCCCTCTATCCCCATTATTTTTCACTTTATCAGTGGAACCTTTTGCTTCATTCATTAGACATAACCCAAATATCAAAGTATTTTAAGTTAATGAGGGATACTGTCCAAAAGTTCAGCTTTTTGCTGACAATATTCTACTAACATCCAGTGACATAGAAGGCTCTCTACAACATATCATGAATGCCATACCTCTATTTGGAAAAATCTCAGGCCTCAATTTTAGTCAAAATAAAACCAAAACACTTTTAATCAATAAGGAAATAAATAGCAATTTGCAAAAATACAATGCATTCAACTAGGAAAATGATAAGATAGATTATCTAGGAATAACTATTAAGAATAAGTGGAATGAGACTATTAAATTTAACGTCACTAAACTGGTAGCTATAATCAGTGACTTAACTAAAAAGTGGAACAAAATGTTTTTGACCATGGAAGACAGACTTACATTAATAAAAATGATTATTTTGCCCAAGATTTTATTTTAAAGTCATTGACTTTACCTCCTCCCAAGAAATTCTTTAAACAAATAGATTCCCTATTACTAACTTTTCTATGGTTCCCAAAGAAACCAAGAATAGCCTATAAATGGCATGTTAGAGCCTGGGACAGTAATGGGATTGGCTTTCCCAACACAGAATTATATTCCAAATCTGTTATTATTAACATAATACTACACCTAATTTCATCCATATACACCTCTAGCTGGAAAAAACTGCATGAAATACATATAACTTCCTTTGAGAACTCAGAAACCTAGTTTAAGGATACCTTTGGAATTAACAAAATATTTTGGATACTCCGTGAATATTGCTTATATAATAAGACATTTAGCCACTTCTCACATGGTATAAACTAAATATTTTATATTTTCAAAAATATAATTGACAACAATTATAGTTTAAAGAACACCTTTTTAATTACATTTCCCATAGCTTATACACTAGATTGCCGAGATACCTTCAATATCAATAAGATGCGGAATCTTAAAGAGAATAATCTAAAGTTTTGGCACCAGTTTATAGACAATAAGAACATCCAACCAATGAACTTTCTCTTAGCCAGATATAATGTCTGTCAAGATAATTGGCTCTGTATTCAATCTTTAAGACAGTTTGTTGAAAATAAAGTGAGAGTGTCAATAAATCTGGAAACTGATATTATACCAAGACTGATACAACTATTCATATGGTGTAGTCCGATGAACACTGAACATAAATTAAGCATATCATCTGTATATAAAATCCTACGAGAATACTTGATTACTTTTGACCAAGCTTTTTGGAATTACTCCATAAAGATTAATGGTGAACCTTTATCTAACGATAATAAGAAACAGTTATTAAATTCAATAAAAAACACTTCATCATCTTTATATTGAAGACTATATACCTGGAGATTTATTCATAGAAGCTTTTACACTCCACACAGAATTGACCTTATAACCAAGAGTAATGAAAGCAAATGCTGGAGGTGTGGTAATATTCTTGAAGCCAACTGGGTTCAAATGTTCATTGAATGTAGAACTCTCACACAATACTGGAGTGATTTTAGACATTTCGCAAAAGCCCTGTGGTCTGATAACTGTCAAATTACTAGCTCTTTGATATTATTCAATGTCCCTACCCCAAGTGTAATTCCAAGACATCAATTACCTGTTCTTTGGTTAATTCTAGTTATTGCTTGAAAAATAATCACATTGAACTGGAAAAATAAGCAAGATCTTATGTTTATTGAGATTATTTCAATAGCAAAATCTGTATGTAAAAAAGAAATGCAAACTATTTATCAGAGATCATCAAATGTAACACACAAAAGACTAGCTTGCCAAAAATTGGAGATATTGTTAGATAAATATTGATTACCTTTCTTGGATAAAACAAATGTTTATCATAGATGATTGTATATAGTGTAAATAGTTATTATGTTTTATATTGTTTATTTTTAATACTTTATGTCCATGTTTATTAACAAAATTTAATAAAAATGTTTTTGGAAAGAACTAACATACAACTGCCTGACCTATTGTAGTCTGTCTGTATAGATCTGGAGGGGGGCTGTTCTCCATTGCCATCAATGCCTTAGCACAACCTTTATTTATAGTCATCTACACCTGTCCTTCTGGCTGAGGCTGTTGTTGGGTATGTGAGCCTCACTGACATGCATGTGTGTGTCCTATGGACACACATTTGGGCCACCACATGTACTGGAGAGGGATTTGTCACCTTGTCTAGTACTGCCTAGTTTGTTGACACCAGTACTTGTGATGGATTTCATGCTGCCCATATAGGTGTCCACTATCTGCTGCCATCCCATTCAGCCACCCGATTCCCTTGCATGCTCACATCCATACCATAGATCCAACTAGCAGAACATACTACTCCATTCAGCAATTGATAGGAAGAGTGACTTACCTTGTGGCTGTGCCAGTATTGATGATGGTGCTGGAGGGCTGACTATGTTGGATGCACATAGTACACTCCCTATATATGGTAAAGCAGAGGTAGTGTCATATTTGCCATCCCTTTTACTGTATGTGTGAGTCAGAGAGAGGTGTCATTCCCTGGATTCCTACCATGTCAGTGTATGTGCTATGTGGTGCCTCTTTGCTAAAGCCTGGGCATGCTGGGCATGCCTCCTTCTACCTACATGGGAAGGCTCAGGTTGTTCCTCCCCTGAGTTACTCTGTACCTGTGCTGGCCCTAGCAATGGTGGAGGGCTGTGTCGCCCTACCCCGTGCTGTTCCTGCTACAGCTATTTCTGCAGGATCATATTGTGTAGCACGGCACATACAATGAAAATTTGTGTACATGTAGCTGGAGAGTACTGCAAGGCTCCACCGGATATGTCCAGGCACCGGAACCATGACTTGAGCATCCCAAACACTTGCTCTATTATGATTCTGGTCTGTGTGTGTGCCTCATTATGGAGTTCTTGTTCGGGTGTGTGTGTGCATTTCTGATGGACGTCATCAGCCACGGCTCCAGTGCGTAACCAGCATCCACCACTAGGTGGCCATATGGGATACCTCCAATGGCAAATTTCTGGTACAGCTGTGTCATATGCCTGATGTGGGAGTCGTGATAGCTTCCAGTGCTGCCAGCACAGACATTCATGATAATGCCCTGAGCATCACACATGACCTGCCTATTGATGGAGGGGAAACTTTTGAGGTTTATTTAGACCCTACCCCACTCACCAGGTGGTGCTTTGATGTGTATGTGTGTGCAGTCTATAGCACCCACTACCTCAGGGTATTCTGCTATTTGGTGTTGAGGAAATATATGTGCTCACCGGCATGTGCTGACATGGCATCCAGAAACTGGTGGAGTACCGTGGATGCTGATGCCTGTGAGATCCCCATGATATCCCCAGTTGACCTTTGGAAGGTACCTGTGGCTAGTATTTTTAAGCCAACACTTACCTTGGTATCCACTGGGATGGGTTCTCCTCTGTTATTTCTGTGTGTGAGGTGTGGCCGGCATAGCTCAAAAGTTTGCTATAGGATGTCCCTGTTCACCCTATAGTGCTCCATTATCTTCAGCTCATGTAGCCCCTGGTAGGTTACCCTGGGTCTGTACACTCTTCTCCTTCTCCTCACTGTGGGTTGGTTATCAGCATTCTCATCCTAACCACCCTCAGCCTTTTCCACATATTGATGTATGAGAGCAACAGCAGCCCCTATCATTTTGTTAGTTTTGTCAGGAAAATTTCCCTGTCTGTGTACACCAGTGTTATATAGTTTATGGAAAAAAACAGAGTGAAAGGTGTTTGCATAGTTTATAGTAGTGTGCTGGGCTGGACTGGTGTCTGTGTAATTGGCTGATTCTGATACATTTCACTTGCCAGCTGTGCTAGTTCTCCTGGATTGCCTTCCTACTGCTGTTTTCCCTTCCCATTGCCTTCCCATTTAAGCCTCAAGGCACACCGCGCATACCTAGTGCTCAGATGTGAACAGAGCTGCTATTTCCTGTGTTTTTTTTTTTTTTTTAAACCCAGTGCGTGGAGTGCATGCCCATTTATACAATGTAAACACTGCTAGACAGCCTCAGACACCCCCTCCCTTCCTTACCTGTGCTTAGCTAAGGGCAAACACGGGCCACAGAGCTCCAATAAGCTTACAACATGCATGGAACTTCTCCTTATTAGGTTACCTACTTCTTATGCTTAGACCATACTATTGCTGCACCTAAATGGTTGGGTGCAAGCTAACACTGAGGGGAAATCTGTGATTCAGTATCAATCCCTCAGAAGGATTAGTAGCCGAATACATTTCTGCAGGTTACACTATTCCTACACAGATGCCTGCCTGCTTCCTGGATTACTAATTCACCTCATTTGCATGGTTTTCACCTGAAAATGGGGTAATTAGCATACAGGAGCTGTGTCCATGCAGGAATAGTGTAGGAGCACTCGTGCATGTCCCGGGAGGTTTTTCCTGGATTGATCGTCGGCCATATTGCCTGCAGCAGCTCTTGCACTATTCCTGCACACCATGCAGAGCTTGCTAAATCCCGAGGATTTTTTTCTTAATTTGAATTCTTCTTGTCCATTTAAACCACACATTGTTTTTTTTTTTATTTGAATTCTTCTTGTCCCCTGAAACCTGGCTAAAAAACTCACTACTTTTTCTTAACCCCGAAAAATGCAAACTTATTCTCTTTACCCCAAGATACCTCACCATCCAGAAATCCTGCAATGAATTTCTGTCAGCAAACAACACTAAAATTGAAATCATTCCATTTACTAAGCTGCTTGCAACTACATTGACAATAGCGTAAAATCTGACTACCATATCCAACAGACAGTAAAGAAAATTCACCAGAAATTGGGTTCTCTATATAGGGTCAAAACTTTCCTAACTGAGCAAATCAGAAAACACTTATTTATTCTTAAATCTACTCAACACTTCTCTGCCTCTTTTTTTACCACAGTACAAATCTTTCAGGTCTCAAAGCTCAAACAATGCTATCACAAAGTAATATAGTTTGCAGTAAATCACCCACAAAAATCCCAACACTGCCTAGCACACAAAGAACTAAACTGACTTAAACTCCTCCACTTACTGTCTTATTCCCAACCTGTGAATGTTCATAACCTCTTCAATAATTCTGCAAACTATCCATCTCTGTCAATTCTAATCCAGATACACAAACCAATTAAACCCCTTTACTCAGGCCAAATGCTGTTTCTCCACATCACTAAATCCAATAACATATCTGGTTACAGTCTATTCATAAACTGTCACCAAACCATGGAACACCATACCTCTCCCACAAAAATAGAACAACACCTCAAACATTTTTAACAGAAGGTAAAGTCATACTTGCAGAATCTCTGACTCAGGCCCTGCAATAACCCTGGATACGTACCTGCAGACTAAACCATAATTCCACACTTCTTCCTACCCTTCAACTATTTCTGTCTCATCTTTTTTGCACAACCCTTCCTCTCTATAGTCTCACCCACTCACCATAACTGACTACTAACCCCCACTTTCCTTCTAACTTCATTCCTTCTCACATTCACCTCCAGAATCTTCTTTTCCCTCCATTTCCTTCTCCTTCACACTTTCAATCACTTCTAGTCCTTCTCCTTCTTTGATCTGCCATTAGTCTACTACACTAGCTGCCTAGCTAGAAAAAAACTACAGCATAAAAGGATAATGCTTTTCTACAACTTTATGTCTATTTCTTGTCTTTATTATGAAACTGCTTAGTGAAGTATACACTGCTACTGGGTCCATTGAAATTGATATGCCTATATATACAGTGCTACTGGCCCATTGAAATGTATTTCTGTATATATGTAATGATATTGGTCCACTGAAATTTATATCTCTATATATGCAGTACTACTAGCTCATTGAAATTTCTATCTGTACATACACAGTGCTACTGGTCCACTGAAATTTATAGCTGTTACTGGTCCACTGAAATTTCTATCTGCAAATATACAGTGCCACTGGTCCACTGAAATATATATCTGTGTATATATATATATATATATATATATATATATATATATATATACATATATATATATATATATATACATATATATATGTATGTGTGTGTGTGTGTGTGTAGATATATATATATATATATATATATATATATATATATATATATATATATATATATATATATATATATATATACATATATATATATATATATATATATATATATATATATAATTATTTGTTTATACAGTGCTACAGGTCCATTGAAATTTATATCTCTATATATACAGGGCTACTGGACACTGAAATTTCTATCTATGCATATGCAGTGCTGCTGGCCCACACTGAAATGTATGTCTGTATATATGCAATACTACTGGTCCACTTAAATTTATATCTGTATATATACAGAGCTACTGGTCCATTAAAATGTATATCTCTCTATATATATAGTGCTATTGGCCCACTGAAATTTATATCTGTACATATACAGTGCTACTGGCCCACCAAAATTATGTTTGTATATATGCAGTGCTGTTGTTCCACTGAAATTTATATCTGTATACATACAGTGCTACTGACACACTAAAATGTATGTCTGTATATTGAATCTTGCTTATCTTCTTCTCTGCTCAAGCAATAATCTGTACCTGTGCCTTACTGTATTATCTGCAATAACCCAGTTATTATGCAGACATTTCAAAATACTATTGAATGACTTCTATACTATATAAGCTTTTACAAAAAGTCTTTATTCACTAGACTATGTATACATTTGTAAAATGCTATTTTTATACTATTCATTAGGATATATCAACTGTAAAATGTTGACTTACTACACTCTGTATAAATCTTTATATAATATATATCATTTGGAGCTTTCTCCCTGGGCCTCTACTGAAAAAGGACTTTGTGTTCATTTGGACTTTCCTGGTCAACAAATTCAATAAATAAATACATTAGTATGCATTTTAACAATATATTCACTGTGTTTCACTGTTGGCAGTACCAGATATCAGATGAAGGACAATGTGTTTAATATAATAATGCAGCAATATAAATAAAGCAAATCCATATAAGTGATTAAAGTTTTTTGCTCAGGCTGAATGTTGGTGTTGTAGTTTTACTGAAATTCATTTTATTTTATTTTATTTCACTGTATTGATTTATTTGTTGATTGACTGATTTATGTTTTATACTGCTGAAATGGTTTTACTTGATCTCTTATTGTGATTTCAGACCTACCACTTTTAGAAACCATCTCCCTCTGCAAATCAGCCAAAGTAACACCCTACCTATCATTACAGCCTTTGAGTGTTTGTGCTAATCATTGTTCCCAGGTGACGAGACCAAGAACTCCTCAGTGTCTGTGAGTGTGTTCTACAAATCTGTTCCTAGAGTCATGGCCATTCTTTCACTGGCAATGAGCTGTGCTTTTGTGCAGTAATGGTGCATCTTGTCTGTTAGTGTGTGATGGGCATGTGTTGCTGTTCAATTATGCCTTCCTATATCATTTAATGCAGTTACCACGTCTTCCCCTGACACTCCATGAAGGCCTTGTCAGTCTTGTCCATGTACAAAACCTGCCTGTCATAGGAGTGCAAGGCTTGTAGGAGTACCTTAAGCTCTACTATGGTGGACTATGCAAGATTCTATTTAGGTATCATCAAAATACCTGTCTACATGAATATAAACACATGGTAAGTGTTCAGACATAAATCTGGTTGTCTTCCCCTATAACTGCTCACCACCCATGCTACAAATGTGCTTGCAATATGTGACATGCATGCTTACAGGGTTGGCAAAAGCCATGTCCTAAAGGCATACTCACACTGCTAGCATAGATACAGGTTATGCTGTAACCTACAGTTAATGATGTGTACATACAGTTCTGCAAATTTCAGGTAACACTGCAGTATGACATATGTGCACACCTCTGCAGTATGCACACATCTGCAGCATGACCTCTATACCAGGTGTGAACCCTTATTCCCTGTATATGTCAGCTAAACCTCTGCAGCAGAGTGCATTACTCCCCGCACACCATCCCAGTCTGTGTTGCCACCCAACAGTTATTCCAATGATCCTTGCTTTATGAATTACCACAGGTAGCCTATCGACATTTAGGGCATGTTCTCTTTGCTCTCATTTTTTTTCCAGCAGCAATGTCAATCCAGCTATATGTAATTATGTGTGGTACTCTCCCATCCAGGACTGATAGCATTTTTGTGTATCTGCCTGTTGATAGCCTGGGATTGTTTACAGTAGTTTTTGTAGTAATATGTAGTCTGTGAGCTGTTATACTAAATGATGTCTATAGAAAGCATGACTTTCTTTAGTGAGGTCAGTACTGCAATGGAGACTATGTTTTTTACCCTGGTAATAGTCTTCCTGTAGCACCACCATTAATGTTTTTGAAGAGATTTTGCATACTTGTTTCCAAGTTGCACTTATAATGTAGTGCAATATCATTCTTATCTAGTGCTACAACACCAGTGCCTGCACAGGAGCATGCTCTGACCTCATCATCAACTACTGGATCTGCAAAATATTCCATGCCAACTTCTCTGCAGGGTGATGATAGTTATGCTGAAGGATGAAATCTGGAAGGCTTGCTGGGTTTCTCTGGAGCTGCTTCTTTAATGGGGGGACTTATTCCTTATCAGGCATTGCCACTAATGGTATCAAGACTGGCATGGACTGATAGTCTGTGCCTTGTATTGGTTAAATGGAGTGCCTCCTCATGTCATTGGAAGACCATAGCTGCATGGGCAAGACAGTTGGGCCACTAGTGGCAGGGCCTATACATGATGTTAGCCAACCAAATGACTGATGCTTCGGGCAGGTCCCTGTTGGGCAGCTTGACAAGAAGCCCTCACCCCGCTATATTACCCATCACTGTATTCCCCTTCCTCATCTGTCACTTACTCTCCATGTTAGTTGTCCAGTCCTCCCTATCTTCATCTATCAAAGTTGTGTCTGTCTGCATATTTTCGTTGTGGTTTCCCTTTCTGTATAGGAACCTCATTTGTCAGTCATTGCTTTGTCTATATGTTTGAGTGTCTGCCCCTGTTGCCATCCCTATACTCTCCTTCCTATCCCCAACATCCCTGTTTCTCCCCCTCTAGAGCCTACATCTCTAAAATAAAAAAGACATCTAGCCCAAAAAAGAAAAGAATCCTTCTTCCACCGCCCTGTGCAACTATTCATTTCCCATTGTCCTTCTGTATATTAATCTCCTGCTTCCTCTTCCTCTAATATGATTGTCCTATCACAATAATTCCTTCCCATTTAAAAAAAAGAAAGTGGTCATTTTGTTTCGCAGCCTTTATATGGGACTTTAGCTGTGCCCTTGTTACACTGGTGTGGCATGCTGATGGGCATATAACATGTATAATGGCAAACATATTACATACATGTTATTCAAAGGGCGTTTGACCTGTAGAAGTATAGTCTATCCATTTGCATGCTGACTGGTCATTTTGTGATTGCATGGCTTTTTAGTAGCACTGGCCCTGGGAGGTTCACAATATGTCAACGTCTGTGCATACCTAACCCCTTTTGTACTATATGGAGCAATTCTGGCTGTGCTATTTATTGCAACATGATTGCATTATTATCATTTCTAA